>NC_051862.1:63259393-63404393 GCF_015732765.1 Culex quinquefasciatus | reverse complement strand
TTTTTGTTTTTGTGGAATTGGATATGTTAATGTGTTAAAAGCGGTTTGGAAGCTCCAAATCAGATTTTCATACAAACTTTGAAAAAGAAGAGTATTAATACTCGAGAAAAAACTAGTAATTAATAAACTGAAAAAAAAACAATTTATAGGAATCGCAAAATTTACATTTGGTTTATCTATCCTTGAAAGAAAATATAAAATAATCCCAAAACGGCATAACCAACCCTTCCATTGAAACCAGCGAAAATTTGGTTCATATTGAAAATCCACTCCATGTCCGTGTGTCGAAAGTTTTCCTCCCCTTTTTAATGCAGAAACTCGCGGGATAGTTCTTGAGGAACAGACACAAGGAAATGCGATGGATTCTGGATGGAGACGGTAAATTTCGCCTCCCCTAGCTTCTTCTTTCGGGATGTGCTTTCTTGCTTTCATTCTTTAGCCACGAATCGGAAGGCTTTGATTTTCGAGTGCGAATGTTTTCCACTATTCGGGAGGAACTTTTTTGGCGGGGGTCAGTGTTTCTCAATGTTTAGATTATGTTTTATTTTAAAATGTTGAAATTTTGGCTTAACTCATTTAAAGAATAGTTGTTTAACTACACTTGTTATAAAACTTTCAAGAACCCCTGAATTCCCATAAAGAATGCTCCAAAATCAGCAAAATAGTTTCAAAAGTAAAATCCAGTAAGAAAAAATTCGTTTCTTTTTTTTGGGGTAATTTTTTCGAGCCACTCAACTCGCCCCTAGGACGCTCGAGAATTTCAATAACACGAAGCGGATAAATTTCTGGCAGTTCAAAGTTTGGGGCTGGTCTCTCTCTCCGGAGGGTGGGGACTCCGGGGTTTGCCTTTCAGCGTTTTCTGAATGAATGATCTGGCGCTGGTTGTCGGGGCGTGGAAAAGTTACGAGCAGTGGGGAAAAGGCAAAGTTTTTCCGGTTTTTTTTCTGGTCCGTGGAAAAGCAAAACAAATTTGACTCACGATTGAAAGTTGATTCACGACTTTGGACAGCATTAATTGGGAAGCTATTCTGGATTTTACAGCGTGTTTCACGCTGTTCTTTTATGGCAAGTTTGGGGCAATTAAAATGGTTTCTGTTGATTTGGTTGATTAGAAAAAAATACTTTATCTAATTTGATTTTTCTCCTCTAGATTACCAAAGTAGAAGACGAAATTCTTCTAGGTCAACATTACTCTCGCTAGACATGGTTTAGCACACGAAAAGTGACAATTCTCTCCGAATTTCTTACCTCCCGGTTTTCACTCAGCAATTGAAGAATTTTAATTAAACGAATAAATATGGAAATGAAAATAAATTTACGCCACCTTGCTAGACACTGCCAGAGACACTAGTGTGTCCTCCTGCCAGAAACTGACACGTTCAGATTGTACCGTGAAAGTAGGTGGATCTGAATAAAATTGAAAAAGACAAGAAGACAAGAAGACAAGAAGACAAGAAGACAAGAAGACAAGAAGACAAGAAGAAAAGAAGACAAGAAGACAAGAAGACAAGAAGACAAGAAGACAAGAAGACAAGAAGACAAGAAGACAAGAAGACAAGAAGACAAGAAGACAAGAAGACAAGAAGACAAGAAGACAAGAAGACAAGAAGACAAGAAGACAAGAAGACAAGAAGACAAGAAGACAAGAAGACAAGAAGACAAGAAGACAAGAAGACAAGAAGACAAGAAGACAAGAAGACAAGAAGACAAGAAGACAAGAAGACAAGAAGACAAGAAGACAAGAAGACAAGAAGACAAGAAGACAAGAAGACAAGAAGACAAGAAGACAAGAAGACAAGAAGACAAGAAGACAAGAAGACAAGAAGACAAGAAGACAAGAAGACAAGAAGACAAGAAGACAAGAAGACAAGAAGACAAGAAGACAAGAAGACAAGAAGACAAGAAGACAAGAAGACAAGAAGACAAGAAGACAAGAAGACAAGAAGACAAGAATACAGGAAGACAAGAAGACAAGAAGACAAGAAGACAGGAAGACAAGAAGACAAGAAGACAAGAAGACAAGAAGACAAGAAGACAAGAAGACAAGAAGACAAGAAGACAAGAAGACAAGAAGACAAGAAGACAAGAAGACAAGAAGACAAGAAGACAAGAAGACAAGAAGACAAGAAGACAAGAAGACAAGAAGACAAGAAGACAAGAAGACAAGAAGACAAGAAGACAAGAAGACAAGAAGACAAGAAGACAAGAAGACAAGAAGACAAGAAGACAAGAAGACAAGAAGACAAGAAGACAAGAAGACAAGAAGACAAGAAGACAAGAAGACAAGAAGACAAGAAGACAAGAAGACAAGAAGACAAGAAGACAAGAAGACAAGAAGACAAGAAGACAAGAAGACAAGAAGACAAGAAGACAAGAAGACAAGAAGACAAGAAGACAAGAAGACAAGAAGACAAGAAGACAAGAAGACAAGAAGACAAGAAGACAAGAAGACAAGAAGACAAGAAGACAAGAAGACAAGAAGACAAGAAGACAAGAAGACAAGAAGACAAGAAGACAAGAAGACAAGAAGACAAGAAGACAAGAAGACAAGAAGACAAGAAGACAAGAAGACAAGAATACAGGAAGACAAGAAGACAAGAAGACAAGAAGACAGGAAGACAAGAAGACAAGAAGACAAGAAGACAAGAAGACAAGAAGACAAGAAGACAAGAAGACAAGAAGACAAGAAGACAAGAAGACAAGAAGACAAGAAGACAAGAAGACAAGAAGACAAGAAGACAAGAAGACAAGAAGACAAGAAGACAACAAGACAAGAAGACATGAAGATAAGAAGACAAGAAGACAAGAAGACAAGAAGACAAGAAGACAAGAAGACAAGAAGACAAGAAGACAAGAAGACAAGAAGACAAGAAGACAAGAAGACAAGAAGACAAGAAGACAAGAAGACAAGAAGACAAGAAGACAAGAAGACAACAAGACAAGAAGACATGAAGATAAGAAGACAAGAAGACAAGAAGACAAGAAGACAAGAAGACAAGAAGACAAGAAGACAAGAAGACAAGAAGACAAGAAGACAAGAAGACAAGAAGACAAGAAGACAAGAAGACAAGAAGACAAGAAGACAAGAAGACAAGAAGACAAGAAGACAAGAAGACAAGAAGACAAGAAGACAAGAAGAAAAGAAGACAAGAAGACAAGAAGACAAGAAGACAAGAAGACAAGAAGACAAGAAGACAAGAAGACAAGAAGACAAGAAGACAAGAAGACAAGAAGACAAGAAGACAAGAAGACAAGAAGACAAGAAGACAAGAAGACAAGAAGACAAGAAGACAAGAAGACAAGAAGACAAGAAGACAAGAAGACAAGAAGACAAGAAGACAAGAAGACAAGAAGACAAGAAGACAAGAAGACAAGAAGACAAGAAGACAAGAAGACAAGAAGACAAGAAGACAAGAAGACAAGAAGACAAGAAGACAAGAAGACAAGAAGACAAGAAGACAAGAAGACAAGAAGACAAGAAGACAAGAAGACAAGAAGACAAGAAGACAAGAAGACAAGAAGACAAGAAGACAAGAAGACAAGAAGACAAGAAGACAAGAAGACAAGAAGACAAGAAGACAAGAAGACAAGAAGACAAGAAGACAAGAATACAGGAAGACAAGAAGACAAGAAGACAAGAAGACAGGAAGACAAGAAGACAAGAAGACAAGAAGACAAGAAGACAAGAAGACAAGAAGACAAGAAGACAAGAAGACAAGAAGACAAGAAGACAAGAAGACAAGAAGACAAGAAGACAAGAAGACAAGAAGACAAGAAGACAAGAAGACAAGAAGACAACAAGACAAGAAGACATGAAGATAAGAAGACAAGAAGACAAGAAGACAAGAAGACAAGAAGACAAGAAGACAAGAAGACAAGAAGACAAGAAGACAAGAAGACAAGAAGACAAGAAGACAAGAAGACAAGAAGACAAGAAGACAAGAAGACAAGAAGACAAGAAGACAAGAAGACAAGAAGACAAGAAGACAAGAAGACAAGAAGACAAGAAGACAAGAAGACAAGAAGACAAGAAGACAAGAAGACAAGAAGACAAGAAGACAAGAAGACAAGAAGACAAGAAGACAAGAAGACAAGAAGACAAGAAGACAAGAAGACAAGAAGACAAGAAGACAGGAAGACAAGAAGACAAGAAGACAAGAAGACAGGAAGACAAGAAGACAAGAAGACAAGAAGACAAGAAGACAAGAAGGCATGAAGACAATAAGACAATCTTACTCTCATCAACGGTAGACATTCCCGGTAGAAACCAAAGACATTTCCCGTCCAGAAGCCGATTCCAAGGAAGCTTATATGACAGTGATATAGCTCCCGGAAAAAAAGCCTGTCTGCATACTCCGAGGGAAGTAATTAATCCAATTAATCTTGGCAGCAGCACCGTCAGCCTCCGACATGTTCCAAAAGTTTTGTCCCGCTGCTGTCTGTCGCTGCGTCTGTCTGTCATCAGTCGGAGCCAAGCCGAACATTTCAACGCCTCTTTCGTCTCGTTTCGAAAGGTGGGGAAAGTTTTGATATCATTTAAAGATGGCGCTTCCAAAAGCGACTTGCGGAAGACGGATGACGGTGCTCGTGCTGGGTGTGGATCTTGCAAAAGTTATTTCTAGCTTTTTGGGTGGAGTTGGGGAGGGGGAGTGGGATAAAAGTTTGCTGCTGCGCTGACACTCATATGTTGTTTTTTCATAGGAGATGATTAATTTCACTCTGACTGGATTATGGCGATAAATCAAGAGGCACCTGACGGGTTTTTGCATGAGCTATGGCGCAATTTGCAAGAGTGAAAATTTGAAATGTTTGTGATTTTGGCTTTTGTCTGATGTTCTGCGGTAGATTTCAGTTTGCAGTGCTAATAAAAAAAACTTGTTCTTATATTTATCTTAACAGTTTGTTTAAGTTACAAAAAAGCTCATATAATCAAATTTCAATAAACTTAGCCCAACTTATCAAGCAGACCAACTTTGTGATCTAATCTGTTTACCAAATCTAACGTCCTGCGCCAAACCAAGCAGAGTACGCCAAACTCTTTGAGGTCCGTGTATGCATATTAGATTTGAACAATTCTCCAAACCCATTAAAACTTTTCACTCTGAACGGCAACTTTCTCTTGCCGGCGCCACTAGAGTGCTGGAAACTTCCAGTTCCTTTGAAAATCATCTCCAGCTCACCTCACACACCAAGTTTCTGATGTTTGACCATGTTTGTGCTTTTCCTAGAAATTACCGTTGCATAGATTTGATTCGAAATCTTTTCAAAAATAGTTTCACCAAATTTTAAATTTCAGAAAGAACAATTTAATTTTTAATTGAAGGTCACAAAAATGACGTTGACATTAAAAAAACACAATTTTCACCCAAAGTCACAGCCCACGTGCCAACCAGCTCACCGCAAAAACGTTTTTGAGGTTGGTCCTAATGAAAGGAAAGTGATATTATTTTCCGAGTCCCTTACCTAGAGTGGGGGAGGAAAGTGAGTCAGAGTGCATTAAATTTAATACCCAATTGCTTGTTTTTGCGGTTCCTCCGGGAGTGTGTGGCGGAAACTTTTCCGACGACACGTGGTCGCCAAAGCCGTTGGGAAATTTTCCGTTGAATGACGAATGGAGATTAGCTTTGGGTCGTCACCCCAAAAGGAGGCACGGATTAATGGGTTTGTTATGCCACGACACATCGTTGGGAAAGCTTATTTTTCTTTTCCTGGTACGGATTTCAAAACTCCAAATTGGCTCTCGAGGTGTCGGGCGGAGCACGTGGAAAATTCTTTCTTGGAAGGAGGCGGGGAAACTGATGGGAGCGCATTAATTTTGCGAAGACTTAATGCATATGAATGAGAGCTTTCTTCCGGAGCTTTTCATGGTAAATGCTTTCGTTGAGGAGCTCATGTCGCGGAGGATTTGTTAGATTTGATGAGGGTTTTCCAGATGGAATTGTGACGACAGTGGGTTTGCTGATCTGCAATACAAAACGCAACATTTTGTGACAAAATTTGGATTCTTGACTTTTTTTAAAACATGAGCAATTCTCGCTGAAACCGTCCCACTAGATGCACATGTTCTCAAATCGTTACGGCAATGTTCTCATTCGATTCGGCGCGCCAAAAAAACCATAAAAACTACCTTCGAACCAATGAAAATGTCAGCCGCTAGCCACTTGTAAAGAAAAACTTGTTTTGAACAATGGATTTTTTCGAAAAAATACCCTAATTTTGAGAAATTATAACTCCCAAAATACATTACAAAACGTCAAGTTAAATATCGTTGGAAAGGTAAACATTTCAAAAATTATTTTTTCAAGGGTAATTCTCAGAGTTTTGGGAAACTTACTCTTAATTTTGAATTTTGACCGTGATCGCAACCGCTTATCATTACGCAACCATTTTCATTCGAAATATTGGTCGATTTTGCATAAAATCAACTTGAGAAAAGCAGTGTAATGAAATAGTTTTCGTGTAGTTATTAGCGGATGAATGAAATTGGTAAAATTTAAGTTAAAAATAACCAAAGCTCAGACTTCAGAAATGAGCATTATTTACAGGAAAAACAAAACAGGATTGTATCTGTGTCGAATGTACAGTCATTTGAGGCATATCTGGATATATAGGATGAATAGGGACAGCTATTTCAACTATCCTTTCACTCATCAGATCATATTTTTAATTTGTTTATGTAAAAACATACATAAACAAACAAGTTTCTAAATTTTAAGCTTTTAAGTACTCTGAAAACTTACTTAGACTGTAGTCTCGATTCGCCACATTTCACTGAAGTGATATTTTATGTACAGAATTTGTTTCGGGAAGGTCTGCTTTATTTGTATAACCCCAATCGTGAACAAAAAAGTCAAGTTAAAATTAGGTGGGACTGTTGATACCATCAAAATAAGCAAGAAACTCGGTTTTCGTCCAAATCGGACTACTCCCTTTTATTTGACACCACCCCAAAGTTTCGCTTTTTTTGCAAACAATGTTGTGGACGGTTTCAGCGAGAATTGCTCACATTGATTATGGAATAACTATGGCTGTAGAGGTCAAATAGATCTCATACTTTATGAATGTTTAAAATTACTTGCTATATTATTGAGATCATTGAATGTAAATAAAATATTACTTCCCCAAAAAAATTGATTAAAAGTTAAGCTAATTGAGTGTGAAATTTAATTTATTCAACATTTTATTCTCGCATTAAAATCAACCATGAGCAGAATAAAAAAAAATCTTATATCAGCTTTATCAAACATGCAAATATCTAATAATGGCAAAAAAATTGTTTATATTTCAGCGGAATTGTGAGTAAACTGAATGATATTATTGGACACATACACACACAGAAATTTGTTCATTTTTATATTTTGATTCGATAGGCCTTCATGGTGGGTCTACGAGCTTTCTGTAAAAAGTTTATTTTTAGAACTGGAGGAAGTAGAGCGATGAAGTCGGATTTTTTTGGGGTCCTGGTGTCAGAGTCGGCTGAATTTGGAATGCTGGAGCTGAACTTAGAAAAATCTGATATCCTGGAGTTGGAGTCGATGAATGAGTCATCTAAAAATTAACAAATGTTATGAACTTTTTTTATTCTTCAGATGGTTTTAAATGTAGTTTGGTTTACTAAACTTAATTAATATACCGATTATTTCTAAACTTTAAAACTAGTTTTATCGGGTGTCCCGCCCGTGTGGATTAATCGGACCGCGCACTGGACTCGCAATCCAGAGGTCGCCGGTTCGAATCCCGCGGCGGGCGCTCTAAAATTCTTTGTGTAAATATGGGTATTCGGCGCCGTCGCTCCGTGCCATACTTTCATACACTTAGGAGCCCAGGGCGGCGAAGTCCTTGTAGATAAAAAGGAAGACACTAGTGGTTGGTACTAGCAATGGTGGCCGACAGCTATAAAGTCAACTTCGTTTTTATCGGGTGCAGAGCATTGCTTTTTTCTTTTAATCATGTTTTGGTTAATATATTTTATAGATGCCATTTTTTTTTGTAGCATTTTAATTGTGATTGATTTTATTATCGCAGGCTTATGACTTCTCTACAATAAATGCATAGAAAATGTATTCATTTTTGGTACATTAAGCTTTCCGAGCAATTCTTATCTCTTTGGACTGCACTGACATTAAAAAAATTTCAGATTTATGAATGGAAAGTTGCTTGATAATTTTTATTGGTGATTTTTATTATTTAAAAAAAGTGGATGACTTGAAGATTATTTCTTGACTTTTTTTTGATAAGGTCCTATAAACAAATGTAAACATTGAGTGTATCCCGCTTACTCCGATGGACTTTGACATAAGGTGTGAAAGGGATACACTCAATGTTTACATTTGTTTATAGGACCTTATCAAAAAAAAGTCAAGATTTGTAATGGAATTTCAATAAACCAAATGTTTATGTCTTTTGTTTTTTTTTTTTTTGCGGTTTTAAATAACCCTGACTTAAGCCGGTTTCCAAAACACCTGGTAAAAAATCCAGAGAAGATCATTCCTTTTTCTTTCCTATGTAGGAAAGGCAAAAAACTATGAGGTACAAAGATAAAATTATGTTTCTTTCGTTTTGGCAATATCCGAAAAAAAAGTTTACTGTTGGTACTAATAAAGTGTTCAAAATATTTGAAACTTAGCAATATAACTCTGCCATCAAATTTCTATTTATTATAACCTTCTTTAACTTGGAAATAAACATTTATTTTATATGTCAATACAAAAATCAAAGTGTCATGGGGATCAGAATTGAAATTGATTAAAAATATAAATCAAAGCGCAACTCATTTCAAATTAACATACACACAATGGTTAACTTCAATGCATTCTATTGCGCTGCAAAAATATGACAGTTTTGATCGTTTGGCAAACAATTTTGATAAAGTTCAGCCTGTTGCAGCCTTCAGAGCCGTCCTGGTGCTGGTGTCGGTGCCGGGGGAGGGGTCTCTCAAACGGCAACCCTCGGCAAGTACCATTCTAGTTTGCAAAATCCATTGCCTGATGCTCGCCCAACTTCCAGTTCGTGCGCCACATCGCCTCCAGTCAGGACACCAAACGCTGTACGAGCTTTCCGGTCATCGCCAGGACGCGCCGTAGAAAGCCATGTGAGAGTCCCTCGCCTGCCCGACACCACCACGTCGTCACCCAGCCACCGCCTGATAAGACCAGCCTGTTGCAGCCTTCAGAGCCGTCCTGGTGCTGGTGTCGGTGCCGGGGGAGGGGTCTCTCAAACGGCAACCCTCGGCAAGTACCCTTCTGGTTTGCAAAATCCCCTGTCTGATGCTCGCCCAACTTCCAGCTCGGTGGCCTTCCCTTCTACGATCAACGCTAAAGGCACTTCAACCCCCTGCAAACTCCGCATCTACTATCAGAATGTTCGCGGACTCCGAACAAAAATTGATGCCTTTTTCCTTGCCGTCACTGAATGCGATTATGACGTCATCGTCCTGACTGAAACTTGGCTGGATATTGAGATCCTTTCCCCTCAACTGTTTGGATCGACGTATCGGGTTTTCAGGAATGACAGAAACGAGCGGAACAGCGACAAAAAGAGCGGAGGAGGTGTCCTGATTGCTATTTCGTCTCGCCTGGACTGTGTGCTTGACCCCACTCCTGTTTGTGACACGCTAGAACAACTATGGGTTAGGTTGACCATAGGCGCAGCACAGCGCGTTTGTATAGGGGCGTTCTATCTTCCACCGGGCTTAAATCGCAGCATAGATCTGATTAAGGATCATCTTGAATCCATCGGTAACGTCCTCTCCCACCTCAACTTAAACGATTCGTTCATTCAATTTGGTGACTACAATCAACCTGGGCTGAAATGGATTCCCTCGGAAGAAGGCGGACTTGAAATCGACCCAGTACAATCTCGTGTCCCGCTTGTTAGCAGTTACCTCATCGACGGCTTCAACCTACATGGACTTAGTCAGCTCAACCCTGCGTCAATGTCTACAACAATTGCCTCGACCTTGTATTGGTGAATGAAGTTGCGCTGCCCAACTGCGCTGTTCTCGCAGCCGTGGACCCGTTGCTTCCGCAGGATATTGCGCATCCGGCGCTCGAAATGTTCGTCGATGTTCCCGCGCCCTCTGCAACTGCCGAACCACCACTCAACTCTCAGCAATCGTTCAACTTCAGGAAGGCCAACTACGCAGCGATTCAAGAAGAGCTGAGCAGGATTGACTGGAGTTTCTTAGAGACTGCCCCGAGCATCGATGCTGCAGTGGATGCTTTTCAATCGATTTTGAACAACCTTTTTACCGAACACGTCCCGTTACGAAGGCCTCCCAGAAACCCCCGTGGTCAAACCCAACCCTACGGAAACTAAACCGACTCAAAACAGCTGCTCTTCAAGAATTCAGCAATCACCGCTCGCCTTTCTTCAAATCCAAATTCAACCTTGCCAGCAAAAGATACCGGGGGTACAACCGCACCCTCTACAGGCGATACGTCATAAGGACGCAGCGTGATCTCCGGAGAAATCCTAAGAACTTTTGGTCATTCGTGAACTCAAAAAGAAAAGCGGACGGTCTGCCACCCACATTATACCTGGACGATGTTGCTGCTGCGACTTCAGAGGAGAAATGTGCCCTGTTTGCTGCCCACTTCAAGGACGCGTTCAATTCCAGGTTCGCTTCGGAGGCGGAAAATATCGAAGCCACAAGGAACACTCCCATCAATGCTATCGAGTGTTCTCTCACGGAAGTTGCGAATTGCCAAGTATCTGCTGCTATTAACAAGCTCAAACTCTCCTATTCGCCCGGTCCCGACGGGATTCCCTCTTCGGTTATCAAACGATGTTCTGGTGCACTCCTTTCCCCCTTGACCTGCCTGTTCAACCTATCTTTGCGGCAAAGCACCTTCCCGGATAAGTGGAAAGCCTCTTTTATGTTCCCGGTGCACAAGAAAGGTGACAAAAGCAGCGTCAAAAATCACCGTGGAATCACCTCTCTCTCGGCTTGTTCGAAGGTTTTCGAAATTCTGGTCAATAATGTTCTGTTTGACTCTTGCAAAAACTACATTTCCACGGATCAGCATGGCTTCTTCCCTAAACGCTCTGTTGTCACGAATCTTGCTCAATTCGTGTCACATTGTCTTCAAGAAATGGATGCTGGAGCTCAAGTCGACGCAGTGTACACAGACTTGAAGGCGGCGTTCGATCGGGTTGACCACGGAGTTTTGCTAAAACGACTGGAAAGACTCGGAGTCTCCGCCAGTCTCGTTCGTTGGCTGAAGTCTTACCTCACCAACCGGATTCTGCGAGTCAAGATTGGGAACTCTGAGTCAGACATGTTCATAAGTCTCTCTGGCGTTCCTCAAGGCAGTAATTTAGGTCCGTTACTGTTCATACTTTTCGCCAACGAACTGTCGATGCTGCTAAGCGAAGGGTGCCGGTTGTTTTACGCTGATGATGTCAAAATCTTCACCGTTGTTAGAAGCGTTTTGAACTGCTCAGCTCTGCAAAGACAGTTAAACCACTTTAACGAATGGTGCGTGCGTAACTTCCTGACGATCAGCATAGAAAAGTGTAGCACAATCTCTTTCCACCGTAAACTCAAACCCGTGGTCTTCGACTATGCCATCGCCGGAAACACTCTTGCTCGGGTAACCCAAGTACGTGATCTGGGCGTTACCCTTGATAGCAAATTGTGTTTCACTATCCATCTCCATGAAATTGTGTCCAGAGCCAATCGACAGCTTGGATTCATCTTTAGGATCGCTGATGACTTCCGAGATGTCGCGTGCTTACGTTCATTATACTGCGCGCTGGTAAGATCCATCCTCGAGTTCTGCTCCGTAGTGTGGTGTCCGTACCAGAGCACTTGGACTGCTAAAATCGAATCAGTTCAGCGAAAATTCACCCGGCTTGCCCTTCGCCGTGCAAGGAATCCTGCCGGTTGGAACACGTACGAAGAACGTTGTCGTGTCTTGCAGCTGAGCAGTTCTCTCAGATTTCGGTCATTCGATTTTTTTTGTATTTTTTAATCCGACTGAAACTTTTTTGGTGCCTTCGGTATGCCCAAAGAAGCCATTTTGCATCATTAGTTTGTCCATATAATTTTCCATACAAATTTGGCAGCTGTCCATACAAAACTGATGTTTGAAAATTCAAAAATCTGTATCTTTTGAAGGAATTTTTTGATCGATTTGGTGTCTTCGGCAAAGTTGTAGGTATGGATACGGACTACACTGGAAAAAAATGATACACGGTAAAAAAAATTTGGTGATTTTTTTATTTAACTTTTATCACTAAAACTTGATTTACAAAAACACTATTTTTAATTTTTTTATTTTTGATATGTTTTAGAGGACATAAAATGCCAACTTTCAGAAATTTCAGGTTGTGCAAAAAATCTTTGAGCGAGTTATGATTTTTTTTATCAATACTGATTTTTTCAAAAAATCGAAATATTGGTCGCAGAAATTTTTCAACTTCATTTTTCGATGTAAAATCAAATTTGCAATCGAAAAGTACTTTAGTAAAATTTTGATAAAGTGCACCGTTTTCAAGTTAAACCCATATTCAGGTGACTTTTTTGAAAATGGTCGCAGTTTTTCATTTTTTAAAATAAGTGCACATGTTTGCACACTTTTGGAAAAAATATTTTTGAAAAGCTGAGAAAATTCTCTATATTTTGCTTCTTCGGACTTTGTTGATACGATCTTTAGTTGCTGAGATATTGCAATGCAAAGGTTTAAAAACAGGAAAATTGATGTTTTCTAAGTCTCATCCAAACAGCCCACCATTTTTTAATGTCGATATCTCAGCAACTAATGGTCCGATTTTCAATGTTAAAACATGAAACATTTGTGAAATTTTCCGATCTTTTCGTAAAAAATATTTTTAAAAT
The DNA here is from genome assembly GCF_015732765.1 of Culex quinquefasciatus. NCBI lineage: Eukaryota > Metazoa > Arthropoda > Insecta > Diptera > Culicidae > Culex > Culex quinquefasciatus. The sequence goes on along the minus strand of NC_051862.1, from coordinate 63,391,552 downwards.
TTTTAAACCTAGACTTACATTTTAAAAGGGCGTAATATTGAATGTTTGACCCTTTTGAAATGTTAGTCTTGGTTTAAAATTTTTGAAAATATTTTTTTCGAAAAGATCGGAAAATTTCACAAATGTTTCATATATTAACATTGAAAATCGGACCATTAGTTGCTGAGATATCGACATTAAAAAATGATGGGCTGTTTGGGTGAAACTTAGAAAACATCAATTTTCCTGATTTTAAACCTTTGCATTGCAATATCTCAGCAACTAAAGATCGTATCAACAAATTCCAAATAAGCAAAATATAGAGAATTTTCTCAGCTTTTCAAAAATATTTTTTCCAAAAGTGTGCAAACATGTGCACTTATTTTAAAAAATGAAAAACTGCGACTATTTTCAAAAAAATCACCTGAATATGAGTTTAACTTGAAAACGGTGCACTTTATCAAAATTTTACTAAAGTACTTTTCGATTGCAAATTTGATTTTACATCGAAAAATGAAGTTGAAAAATTTCTGCGACCAATATTTCGATTTTTGAAAAATCAGTATTGAAAAAAATCATAACTCGCTCAAAGATTTTGCACAACCTGAAATTTCTGGCATTTATGTCCTCTAAAACATATCAAAAAAAAAATTAAAAATAGTGTTTTTGCAAATCAAGTTTTAGTGATAAAGTTAAATAAAAAATCACCAATTTTACCGTGTATCATTTTTTCCAGTGTACTCTGTATCCATACCTACAACTGCCGAAACACCAAATCGATCAAATTCCTTCAAGAGATACAGATTTTTGAATTTTCAAACATCATTTTTGTATGGACAGCTGCCAAATTTGTATGGAAAAATATGGACAAACTAATGATGCAAAATGGCTTCTTTGGGCATACCGAAGCCACCAAAAAAGTTTCAGTCGGATTAAAAAATACAAAAATTAAAATTGAAGAAAAAAGACCGATTTCGTAGAGAATTGCTCAGCTAGAGACTCTCGAGCGGAGGCGGCACGTCTCACAAGCAACGTTTGTTGCCAAAGTACTGGCCGGTGAAGTTGACACTCCTTGGATTCGCGCTCAAATTCAAATCTACACACCTGCTCGGCCACTTCGTCAACGCCAATATCTACAGCTTGCTCACCGCAACACCAACTATGGACAGCACGAACCAGTTCGTTTCATGTGTAGCCGATTCAACGTATTTTCTCACCTGTACGATCCCAACATCTCCACCCCGCAGTTTCAACAACGAGCCCGACTCTGGTACTCTCACCAGCTTTAATCTGTTTTTGTGTTTCATGTTGTTAGCATTTGTCTTTAGTTAAGTTAAGTTTTTTCATTAAGACCACAAATTGTCGGATGATTCAAATAAACAAATAAACAAAATAAACAAAATAGCATTGAAGTTAATCTCAAGATTATTAAAATAAAATTTGCGCAAATGTGTACTGAACATGTGATTCATATTGCAGGAATAAATTTTCATTTTTGTAATTATTACATATTCTTAATGCTGTGTTGCTGGAGTCAGAGTTGGAATACAACCCGACTCCTCAGCCCTGATTTTTATGCATTTTACGCTAGTCCAGCTGTTTTGCAATAATCCGTTTTCAAAATGTCAAATTTTTTCTCGAACAAAATAAAACTTCTTGAGGTTTTCAACAAAAATCAAAATATATCTAAACGAGCCCTAACATGCTTAACATGATTATAATTGCAGGAAAATGCATTTCTGATTTCTTTCATTAGATTAGACCAAATCCATTTTAAAAAAAAATGTATTTTCGGCTTAATAAATGATTTTGATCAAAAGTGTTTTCATAGCACAACTAATGGTTTGAAATTGATCCACAAATCAACATTTTCCATTTTTTCTTAATTATCTTTTTGACATCCTTCAGTGCTCCATAAATGATTTAATTCAAACTGTGATTTTTCGAAAATAATTGAATACTTCAATTTCAATTTCAATCCGATTTCGATTTACATTTCAAAAGCATTAAACACATTAAACTAATTGTTCTTACACAATCCTTTATAAGATATATGCAGAAAACAATTTCATCCAATTTGGTGAGGTGATGGTAAACAAAAACAAGATTTAATCTTACTATTGCTCATGATTATAAGGGTTTAATATCTCTGTTTATTTTTTCAAATTATATTTCACTAGTTATTCTTTTAAAAGTTTACCTTAGTGCAATGGTTTATTTAATTCGATTATATCATAATGTTTATTGCCCAACAAATAAGCTAGATCTATTCTCAGTTTTAAATGCTTAAGATGTTATTATTATCTAAATTAATCTTTGACATGAAATTATCAGTTGAGCCGTTTTTTTTTTAAATATGAACAGAAGATTGAGTGTAAATACAGTTAAACCTCGCATATGCAACTCATATGGGGGTTTCTTATGCGAAGCACGCATATGCGAGGTACAGGGCTTATGAGATTTTGGCTATATGGGAGACATGGCCTATATTTTTATAAAAAATCATCTTAACTATACAAATTTATAGTGTTTTGGAATCGTTATGAAGTCAGCTATAAAGCTACACCAAATTTACAAGGTCTATGATGTTCTAGGTCATCCGAAACTTCCTCAAGTTAAGGCCTATGTGTGCACCGCCGTACACGTATGAGGTAGGCGATTCTGACTGTGGTTTTTGACCTCAGATCATATCCGGATAGCCTCAGGGAGGTTCAGGGACTAGGCTACCGATGGGTGGTGATGTTCTGGGTCTTCTGTTGAGTCCAGGGAGTTACGGCCGATGGGTCTACCGCCGTAACAAGATAAAGATCGGAGGTTTTTGACCTCAGATCATATTCGGATAGAACCATGGAGGTTGAGGGACTAGTCTACCGATATGTGGTGATGTTCTAGGTCTTATGTAGAGTCCCGGGAGTTACGACCGATGGGTCTACCGCCGTAACAATATAGAGGTCAGTGGTTTTTGACCTCATATCATATCCGGATAGCCTCAGGGAGGTTCAGGGACTAGTATACCGATGTGTGGTGATGTTCTGGGTCTTCTATAGAGTCCCGGGAGTTACGGACACTAAGGCTGTAACTCCAGAGAGTCTACAAAATTCCCTGAAGGTATCCGGATGTGATCTGAGTTTTAAAACTAATGACTTTTGTCTTGTTACGGTGGTAAACTAATGGGCCATAAGACCCCGATCATCACAACATTCTGGAAGACTAGTCCCTGAACTACCCTGAGGCTATCCAGATATGTTGTGAAGTCAAACATTTCTGACCTCTGCCTTTTAACGACGGTAGATCTTCCAGCCGTAACTTCCACAACTCTACACATGACTTAGAACCTTCAACCTATATCTTGTTACGGCGGTAGACCCATGGGCCGTAGCTCCCGGGACTCTTTAGAATACCCATAACATCACCACATCGGTAGACTAGTATTTTTTTTTTTTTTGAATTAAATATACTTTATTGAATCAATCTTATAATAATTACATTTGGTTTACATAATAAGTGGTCAGCTGTGGCTCTTCAGCTTTAGTTTGCTTTTCGTGATTTAAACACTGTTCATTTTTATAACTTGGAAAGTATATGATTTATCATTTTTGTAACACTAGGTACAATGAGGAAAAAAATGTTAAGAAAACATAACCTAACCTAAAACTAACTTAAACTTACCATAAACTAAACCAATCCTTGAATCAAGGGGTATTCAGATATAGCACATTTTTCCCTGAATTTCAAACATTTTTCTTGAATCTTCTGATCCAACATTTTACTTCTGCTAATTCATGAACCTCACTTGATCTTGTCCAGCCAGGAACATTCAAAACCATTTTGAGTACCTTGTTTTGGACACGCTGGAGCTTCAATTTATGAGTTCTAGCGCAACACTCCCAAACAGGTACTGCATACTCAATAACGGGGTAAATTATTTGTTTGTAAACTGCTAACTTATTTTTCAAAGATAGCTTTGATTTTCTGTTAATTAAAGGATACAAACACCTGATGAGAATGCTGCACTTGTTCAATATTTTATCTACATGCTGCCGAAACAATAGTTTCGAGTCAAGTATGAGACCTAAATAGACAACTTCCTTTGACCAGGGTATCGAAACATCATTCATTTTAATCAAAACATCATCCTTTGGGACAAATCTGGCCGATTTGGAAAGTGGAAAAATGATGGTTTGAGTTTTGGCTGCATTTATGCGAATTTTCCAGTCGCCAAAGTATTCGGAAAGAACGTCAAGACCCTTCTGAAGACGGCCAACTAAATATCTGGTTATTTTACCCTTATAAATAACGGCAGTGTCATCAGCAAAAGTGACAACACACCATTACCAGGAAGAGTAGGCAAATCAGATGTAAAAATATTGTACAGAAGTGGGCCAAGAATACTTCCTTGGGAACCCCAGCATCAATGTTGAATAATCCAGAAGCAATCCCATTCAGAAAAACCTTGAACGATCTCTCCGAAAGATAGTGCTGGATAATTTTGATAAGATACATTGGAAAACCGTATAAATACAGTTTATGTATCAAACCATCATGCCAAACATTGTCAAAAGCCTTCTCAACATCCAACAAAGCCATAGCAGTTGATTTAGACTCAAGCTTGTTCTGCTTGATGATTTTAGTTACTCTCGTAAGCTGATGAGCAGTATTATGTCCCTTTCGGAAGCCAAACTGCTCATTCAAAATTATATTATTATCGTTGGTAAAATCCAAAAGCCTTGAATAGATGACCTTCTCAAAGAGTTTGGACAGACTACTCAAAAGACTAATGGGACGATAACTTGTTGGCGATGTTGGATCTTTTGAGGCTTCAAAATTGGTATGACTTTGCCCAGTTTCCAATTGGTGGGGAAGTAACCAAGTTGCAAACATTTATTGAAAATATTGGCTAGATGTTGAAAGAACTGATCACTCTGTTTTTTCAACACTAGATTAAAATGTTATCAAAGCCTGGAGCTTTCATATTTTTCATTTGTTTAACTGCAACTTTGACTTCCTCACCAGAAACATGGGAATCTGCAGGAAATTCAAAGGTAGAGTCATTGATTGTTGAAATACTATTGGCAACTGATGTTTCTTTACGGCTGGTCATGGAAGCGCCAAGATTATGTGAACTAACAAAATGAAGCCCAAGTGCATTTGCCTTTTCCTCGGATGTAATCAAAGGAGAATCCTCAACAATAAGAGGAGGAATAGGCTTTGGTTTGTTTTTAAGAACTTTTGAAAGTTTCCAAAATGGTTTTGAATAATTCCCAAGCTGGCTTACATGTTTTGAAAATTCTTGATTTCTGATATTGTCAAGTCGGTCTTGTATGATTTTGTTCAAATTGTTCACTGAAATCTTTTGTCATAGTCCCCAGTCCGTTGATATTGTCTCCTATAAACATTCCTAAGTCTAATCAAGTGTTTAGTATCTACGTCAATATCAGTTACCTTAAAATTAACAGGAACCTCCCGAACGTTGGCAGCCTCTGCTTGGTTGATAGCCTGCTGGATCACCTCCAGCGAACGATCAATATCAGCAGAAGTTTCCGGGTGTTGATCATAGTCGATGTTGCTGTCTACCACTTGCTGAAACTGCTGCCAGTCAACGTTGTGGTAATCTTTCCGGGTTGGTTGCCGCTGCGGAGTAACGGAAGCTCCAACCTCCACAACCACCGGATAGTGATCAGAACTCAACTCTTCAAACACCTCAGGATGAGCCACGTTCTCAGCCATATTGGTAATGAAGAAGTCGATGATTGAGTGATTCCCAGACCGAGCCACCCTCGTTGGACGATCCGGACTCACAACGTTGTAGTATCCGTTTTGCAGATCGTTGTGCAGAATCACTCCGTTCCGATTCCTCCTGCTGTTGCCCCAAACTTCATGCTTCGCGTTGAGGTCACCAGCGATGATGTACTTTGCGCTCCGCCGTGTCAGCTTCTGGATATCGCTCTTCAGTTTTGCTGCTGAACCATCTCTGGAATTCACCTGACGTGGGCAGTATGCAGCAATGAAGAGTACTGGGCCAACCGAAGTGGGAATTTCCACCCCAACGGCCTCGATGATGTCCAGCTTAAAGTGTGGCAGCCGGCGTGGCTTGAGATCACGATGAACAGCGACAAGCACACCTCCTCCTCCAGAGGTGGTCCTATCGAGCTGCGTCGCGATCTTGTAGTTTTGCAGATAAACTTTTTCACCGGGCTTCAGATGAGTTTCCGTGATGGCAGCTACGTCGATCTCCTTCTCGCGAAGAAAATCCACCAGCTCTAAATTCTTCCTCCTAATGGAGCAAGCGTTCCAATTCAGCAGCTTGAGGGACCTACGATCCATACTGGATGACGAACGAGGTCAGCACTTCAATCTGCTGGGTCTTGGTTTTGCATCCACGCAGTGCAGCGGACATCTGTTTGAAAATATTGAGGAGTTCGGTTGAGGTGTAAAGATCATTACCATTTTCCTCAACTGCTGGTTCTTGGGTTGGTCTTGGCTCCTGGCTGAAGCCCGGTGGTGGCGGTCTCGGCTCCTGGCTGGAACCCGGCCGTGGATGATTCATCTCAGCTCTCTTCCTGGGATCCAACGGCAACGGTGCCAAGTTCGGGACCTGGCGTCGCGGTTGAAGAGGTGGAAAATTTTGCTCCACCAGGGCTGGAGGAGTTCTACGACGCTGAGGCTGATTCTTCGTCGATGCTTGCTGCCGAATTTTCACGAACTCAGCTCTCTTGGGGCACTTTCGGTCGGTTGACGAGTGCTCACCGTTGCAGTTGAGGCACTTCACCAGCGAATCTTGGATGCACTGGGATGTGATGTGCGCATCGGTACCACATTTGGCGCAACGACGCTTCAGGTGGCAGTTCTTACCTCCGTGCCCGAAACCCAGGCAGTTGAAGCATTGTGTGACGTCACGATGCACTGGTCGGTATCGCTCCCGACACGATAATGTTGAAAACCGCTCGGATTGCCTTCAGCTCAGGAAGCGTCGTCGATCCCTTAGCCAAATGCAGCAGGTAGAGCTGGTCACGGTACTTGATGTCTTTGTTGCGTCGGCTCATTTTGTGCACGGCCAACACATCCAGTTTCAAAACTTTTAGCTCGGCAGCTAATTCCTCCACTGGCATGTCGTACAGACCTCTGACGACGATTTTGTACGGCTTATCCATGACGACATCATGGGTAAAGTACTCCGCCTCGTTTTCGGTCAAGTAATCCTTGACCAGTTGATAGTGCTGCCTGGATTGCACCAGCACCTTAAATCCGTCCTGACACAGACGAATGTTGCCTTGGACTTTCCCAGACTTGATGAGTTCAACCAGCCCCGCACGAAAGTCGATCGTTGCTGCTGATTGCCTCACATAAAAGGAGGCAGTTTCTCCTTTCGCTGTTTCACTTCATTCTCCTTTGCTTCCGCTACCTGGTCCTCGTCAGGCAGTCCAGCGAACTTGTTGTTCTTCAAAAGCTGCTCCTCGTGCGATGAAGAGTTCTCCTCCTCCTCATCCATCGGTACAGTACCGTCGCTCTTTTCGTCTTTTTGCTGTTCGATGTCACTTCCAAAAGCACCTTCCTCTTGGAAATCCCGGTTTTTGGCCATCAGTCGAGGCCTCAACCTTCCTTTTGGAAATTCCCACTTTTTTGCCTGCTTGAGCCGCAGGTAGGGCAATATTGCCGGCGTTTTGCGCCGGGACGCGACGAGTCATGTTGATTCAGACAACCTTCACCAACGAATGCTCGGATAACAATGACGGTAGACTAGTCCCTCGACCTCCCTGAGGCTATTCGGATATGATCTGAGGTCGAAAACCGCCGACCTTTATCTTGTTACAGCGGTAGAACCATCGGACGTAACTCCCGGGATCTTAATGAAGACCCAGAACATCACCACATATCGGTAGACTAGTCCCTCAACCTCCCTGGTTCTATCCGAATATGATCTGAGGTCAAAAACCATCGACCTCTATCTTGTTACGGCGGTAGACCCATCGGCCGTAACTCTCAGGACTCTACAGGAGACCCAGAACATCACCACACATCGGTAGACTAGTCCCTGAACCTCCCTGAGGCTATCCGGATATGATCGAAGGTCAAAAACCACTGACCTCTATCTTGTTACGGCGGTAGACCCATCGGCCGTAGCTCCCAGGACTCTACAGGAGACCCAGAACATCACCACACATCGGTAGACTAGTTCCTGAACCTCTCTGAGGCTATCTGGATATGATCTGAGGTCAAAAACCTTCAATCTCTGTCTTGTTACGGCGGTAGACCCATCGGCCGTAACTCCCTGGACTCTACAGAAGACCCAGAACATCACCACCCATTGGTAGCCTAGTCCCTGAACCTCCCTGAGGCTATCTGGATATGATCTGAGGTCAAAAACCACCGACCACTGTCCTGTTACGGCGGTAGACCCATCGGCCTTAACTTGAGGAAGTTTCGGATGACCTAGAACATCGTAAACCTTGTAAATTTGGTGTAGCGGTATAGCTGACTTCATAACGATTCCAAAACACTATAAATTTGTATAGTTAAGATGATTTTTTATAAAAATATAGTCCATGTCTCCCATATAGTCAAAATCCCATAAGCCCTGTACCTCGCATATGCAACTCTTGCGACAAAACCGAATCAGGTGGAATGACTCGTATATGCACAGTTGCATATGCGAGGCGCTCTTATGCGAGGTTTGACTGTAAATCAAATTATGATCTTTCAATTTATGATTTTTTTTAACGTAGGTGCCAAATATTTTTCCGAGGACGGAAAATTGGACGCTCTAGATAATGCAGATGTAACGTTATTTTTGAGTACATTTAATAATTTCAACTAAAGTTTTTATTTTTTTTTATTCTTCCTAATTCTGCATATCAAACACCATTAGAAATCGCAAATCAATTTCCCTTCCCCCTTGCGACTTCAAGCGCAACCCTATCAAAAGTTAGTGAGGCATAGTTTTTAATTGAAAACTATGGCAAAAGTTGTGCCCCCCACAGAGAGAACGCGCACGGCTACGTTTCAAACGGAGCGCAAAACTCATCGATAATACAAAGTTGGCAGCATTTCAGGTCCGTATTTTCCGCCGGGTATTGTTTTTCCCCTTCCCAACGGGGGGCGGTGGGAAAACGCCGGAAAATTTCCACCTAGAGTTTCCATTAATGGGTTTTCTATCATTCGGTCGAAGTTCCGGGTTGCATTTGCAGGTCAGGGCAACGCTCAAGTGTTGTTTTCTGAGTGGTTCTCGAATGAAACTTTGAGTTTAACTGGAATTACAATTACACATTCACCGGGGGAGCCGTACATTTTGTCCGAATGGTTTCAGGTGATCAAATTGCACGTGTAGCAGTTGTGGAACTTTTAAGTGAAATATTCAAATGGCTGACCAAAGTTTACGGTGAAAAACGACGTACAATCACCACAAAGCCACACGACTGATACGTGATTTTGCAGGGTTGGTATTATGCACTGCGAATTTTTTTTCACTTTGTTTGGTCTAGATAACGGTTGCGCTATTCGGTTAAATTTACTGTGTCTCAAAATTGAAAAGTAAATACACACCAGCAGACGGAAACAACTTTGTCTGTATATTAAATTTCATCATCGCAATCAGAAGCAGAACAACCAGCACAACACTAATAGCGGAAGCATTTCCCTCGCCCCCCACTCGGAGAAAACCAAAATGAAAAGAGAAAAGTTTAAACTTTGTTACAATTTTTGCATCCATGATTATGGCAAACAATTTCTGCCCACACCCCCATCTGCCACAACTTCCTCTTGATTTCACGTGAAGTGCCGGACCGTAATAAGTACTTTGGCAGCTTCCGGAGCTCGGAAAATGTTGGCTTTATCAGCACAAAGTCGTACACATTGCTGCTCGGGAGCGGGGTGGGGAAAACATCACCAACCATCACCGTCGTCGTCCATCTTTCCGGAAGTTGATTTGTGGAAACTCACTTGGTGCAAAAATTTGCATTACACATAAACAGTTGAGTTTTGGCGTGTGTAGAGAGGATATCCAGTTTTGGAGGACGATGTGGAGATTTCGTCGCTGTCGTGCTAACTTGTCGTATGTCGATATTGGGCCAAATTGAGTTTAGAACGCCATTTTGTGCAGATCACAATCCTTCAAATTGATGTAAGTGCGACAATTGGCCAAAGGGATTCCAGGTCAGAACGCGTTTGACACGCGTACATGCCCGACTACCGTAAAAAAAATAATTGTAGTCCCGAGTTACCAAATTCAACGACAACAATATTCAACCAAACTTCAGGACGATGCACAGAATGATCATCCTCACAAAAAGTGTTTTTTATTGTTTACATCGCATGCTCTCGTTTTTGTTTATTCAAGGTCAAACATTAAAACGCGTTTTTCTCAGAACGTCAAAAAGCGAAGTACAAGTTAGCACAACGGTGTCGATTTCTTTGGCTCTAATGGTAGTACCAGATGTCTCTTGCAAACTCCAAATTTAGTTACAAAGTTTCTTTAGATAAAATCATATTATTATTATTTTTTTTTCAAAGAAGTTTATCTTAAATTTTATTTAGAAAACCTAGATTAAAAATTCCGAATTATGTTGTAAGAATGAATAATATTCAAAGTTCAGAGATTTTTTTGTTTTATCTTAAGAAATTAAAAACTCATACAAATAGTTGCTCAGTCATCTCGACGTAGTGAATTTTCAATTTAAGATGTCTCAAAAACGAATTTATAAAGTGCGTTATTTGAAACTTAATGTAAAACATACTATCGTTATATTCTCATTTAAACGTAATCCAAAATGTGATATTTTTTAATTGCAGAAAAATCATATTATAGTTGAAAATCATGTTTACGAAGGGGAAGAAAAAAAAACTCAATATAATTGTATGAAAATACAAAACAAAATCTAGGATATTGTTGTAATCACTCATGATAATTGAACAGATTTTTATTTAATGAGCCAATACAAATTTATTTTTGTCTTACCTTACTTGAAAGTTCATGTTAAATCAAAACAAAATTATAATCAATAAAAAAGAACTTTAACCCTGTACTGCCACAATTTATTTTTCGAAAAACACTATTTTTTTCGTGTTCAAAAGGACATTTTGATTTTTTTTTTCTACGAAAAACTTAACATCTCTTATTTTGTGTTTTTCCTGTTTCATTTTTAATATTTTATTTGCATCTTGTTTAGTTTATGTTTGTTTTTGGTATTCTTTGGCCAATTCTACCCTCTTATCATTATATTTTACTTTTCTAATTTTTTCGTGCTTTACATTCTGTTTTTAATAATTTTTGCTTGTTTTTAAGATTTTTTGTTATAAGAATTGCACCACAGTTTAAGATACTATAAAAGTTACTGTCTACTTATTTTCACTTAAAATATAGGAAGAGTTAGTAAAAACACACCCCTAAAAAAAGGCATTTTTTAAAAACATTCTCAATGTCACATAAAACAAGTCAATTATCTAACCCTAAAGTCTTCTAAATTTATTTAAAATATCGATAAATATCGATAAAAATCGATAAAAATCGATAAAAAGTTCTATGCCAATTTTTTTTAAATGTTTGTTTATAAACATATCGATTTATATTACATTTCAAACTGCGTACGAAACACAAAGCAAAAAAATTTAGATTTTAAATGAAATTTGTGCTACAGAAAATGTCTTTAAATTTGGAATGAAAGATATGATTTAGAAACTAATTTTTAGCATCTTTTTTTTGATGATTTTTAATTTAATTTTTTGACTCTATAACTTGATTTGCAAAAAACACTATTTTTATTTTTTTTTATGTGTTTTAGGAGACATCAAATGCCAACTTTTCAGAAATTTCCAGAGCGTGCAAAAAATATTTGACCGAGTCATGAATATTGGAATCAATACGGATTTAAAAAAATCGAAATATTTGTCGCAACTTTCAATTTCATTTTTCGATGTAAAATCGAATTTGCAATCGAAAAGTACTTCTGTGAAATTTTGATAAACTGCACCGTTATCAAGTTATCGCCACTCTTAGGTAACTTTTTTGAAAAAAAAAGTCAAAGTTATTATTTTTTTTTTAATTAGTGCCCATGCTTGCCCCCCTAAGATTTATTTTTAAAGCTGAGAAAATTCTCTATAAGTTGATTTTTTGAACTTTGCTAAAAAAAATAAAAATATTTTTTTCGAAAAGATCGAATAATTTCACGAATGTTTCATATTTTAACATTTAAAATCGGACCATTAGTTGCTGAGATATCGACGCTCAAAAATGGTGGGTTGTTTGGGTGAAACTTAAAAAACATCAATTTTCCTGTTTTTAAACACTTGCATGGCAATATCTCAGCAATTAAGGGTCGTACCAACAAATTACAAAAAAGCATACTATAGAGAATTTTCTCAGCTTTTCAAAAATATTTTTTTCAAAAGTGGGCAAACATGTGCACTAATTTAAAAAATTTAAAAACTGCGGCTATTTTCAAAAAAGTCACCTTAAAAATGGATTTAACTTGAAAACGGTGCACTCTATCAAAATTTCACTGGAGTACTTTTTGATTGCAAATTTGATTTTACATCGAAAAATGAAGTTAAAAAATGTTTGCGACCAATATTTCGATTTTTTGAAAATAATCAGTATTGATTCAAAAATGTATAACTCGGTCAAAGATTTTTTGCACATTCTGGAAATTTCTGAAAAGTTGGCATTCAAAAAAATAATAAAAATAGTGTTTTTTTTGCAAATCAAGTTTTCGTCTGTTGTGTGCTATCTTGCGACAACGACCATTTAGTACTTTTCAAGAAAATCGTTTTTTTAAGTTTGATGGAAAATAATTTCAAAACTATGAATGATGGAGTCAAACTATTTGAAGCAATTGGTCACTTAAAAAAACGCTCCAAGTTTCAATTAATTTGTTTACATCAGTTAAGAGATACAGTAAATTATGTAAACAAAAATCTGAAAAACACGTGTCACAAGTGTGTTTTGAAAGTATAATTGTACTACGTGTCCCAAGTGTGCACAGAATTCCCATACAAGCTAAAATAAGCTCAAATCAATGGTTTAATCGACTTTATCAAAATATTTTTAAAAACACAAAAGATGCAATTGCTTAAAAATAAGTATCAACACAAATTTGTGAAAAATTTGAAAAAAATCCACATTTTCCAACAACATGTATGACGTGTCACAAGTGTGCACGATCAATTTGATTATAAATTTGTCTATGTCACAAGTGTGTATTGCGATATCCGGTAAACGGAAGCGAGTTTCCAAAATCGGATTTAAGCATCTTGTAGTGTTTGTCATTTTCGACCAAAATGGTCGTTGTCATAAGATAGCACACAACAAACGTTTTAGTGACAAACAGTTAAATAAAAAATCACCAAACTTTTATCATTTTTTTCAGTGTAGTCCTTATCCATAACTACAACTTTGCCGAAGACACCAAATCGATCAAAAAATTACTTCGAAAGATACAGATTTTTGAATTTTCATACATAATTTTTGTATAGGCAACTACCAAATTTGTATGGCAAATTATATGCACAAACTAATGATGCAAAATGGCTTCTTCGGGCATACCGAAGGCTTGGTGCCTGGATTAAGTTTCAGCTGGATTAAAAAATACAAAAAAAAATCGAATGACCGAAATCTCAGAGATCAACTCAATTTATAAATTAAAGCGTTACAAAACTTTCAAAAACTTTAAATACGTGACCCAGTTTCCTCTCGCTTTTACTCTAGACTTCAATCACTCAAGAAAGTAGCTGCACGCAAGTCAAAGCATTTCAATTCACCCAATTCCAAACTGTTCTGAAATTTCTCCCCCGGGAAACAGAGAGGATGCTCCCGCCATTAATCAAATTCCAATTGTTATTCAATTAGCATTCTTGGTTTATTTTCCACCCAAGTTGCTCGAAGGTGGTACAGGGCTAGCAGCAGAAAGTAGATAAAACAAAACTTTTCGCGATTCTCGCTCAATGATTCCGTCTCCTCCCCCCGGTTGAGACCGAGGAACGGCTCCAAAAGGGAAAAGTTCCGACGGAAATGGAAAGTTTGCAATAGTGTGTAAGTTTGCATGCACGGTGAGAAGTTTTTGAGCATAATTTTTGATTTTTCTTAATAAAAAGATGGATTAAATTATGGAGTTTTTAATAATAATTTTCGTGTGAAATCGAAAACATTTTTTTTCAGCTTCTCGATTCCTCATCAGAAAAAGAATGCAATGAAGTAGCAATTTCTGCTTCTGTTGGAGAACTGCACGTTCTCTGTGAGAAGAAGAATAAGAGCTACATCTGAAATTGTGTTTAACAAAAGCCAATGAAGAGGTGAAAACTTTCGCCCGGGATCGATTCAAATGCAATTTCCAATTTATGTGCTACGATGGTTTTGCTTTACTTTTCCAGTACTCTTTCGTTTTGCAGAAATAGCAAGAATGGAAAGGGTTAATTGAGGTAGGAATCAAAATGAAGAATGCGATCCCAGTGGAGTTGCAGTAGTGAGTACTTGAATTAGTCGGAAAGTTTAAAGTGCTGGAAGCTATCGATCGAATATAAATTGACTTAAATAGCAAATCAATAATTTAAAAATTTATTTTCAAATGAATAAGTTGGGTAATTCTACAAAAAGTCAATTTGAAATACACTTTCTAACACATTCACCAATCAAAGTTTTTGTTTTCCTGCGAATGCAACTATCCTGGAAAAAGAGCTCATGCTTGAATACAGTTGGGAAATACTTGCTCTGTATGGTGGTGGTTCATCAAATAGAGATTTCCATTTTTTTATAAGGGATACATGATGAACGTATGCTAGATTACACTAGAACTTTTTCCACTTGAAAATTTCCAACCATTCCCGACTCAAAAAAGGAACTATCTACCGAGTTTTTCAACAGAGCAGAAACAAAATATTGAAAAGCTTATCTTCCCACGCAGTGCAAGTTACGTTCGGATTGATGAACTCTGAAATGATTGAAAATTACAGCAAAAAAAAAAAAAAAATGCTTCAAATAACGTCGAAATCGAAACTTGTGCCCACGAATACGGATACTTCATCCATGGCAAATCCACGAAATTGCACAAGAAGTGGAAACTCAAATTGGATCGCGAACTGGATTTCCAACAACGAAACGAACAAAAAAAAAGCAACTATAATTCAGGTGGATTCGCAGCGCGTATTCACGGTTGGGCGGGAAACTGGGCAGATTTTTTTTCTGTTTGCTGGAATTGGACTTGCCTTGTTGAGTTCACGATGCTGCGAAAGCAAATTAACACACAAACCCACGTGAGTGGTAAGCCACGTGGTGCACAGTTGCGATGGTGAAACTGAGCCTGGGTCTGGCGAAGCTTTCCGTGGGACATGAATAGCTTTGCGGAGGTTTTATCGGATTTTGTGCATGGTAAGATTAAAAAAAATAATTTCAATGACGATTGTTTAGAAAAAATAAAACGCAAAAAGAAATAAATATCTAAAATTTCGATTCATCGAAAATTTATCACGCAATATCGGATTGGCTGCCGATTACAAAGATGCTGTGAAGTTGCTGGTTCGATTTCCACCTTATTATTCTAAAACTTCCATTCAATTTGGTTTGTTTAAATCAAGAATTAGTCTGCAAACCCGAAATGATTGCCTTTATTGAAAATTTATCTTTTGTTATTTCTCGAAAGACTTGCGATAATATTATAAAATATTAATCACACAGGCGGTGTGTCAGAGATGGTTTTCGGAGAGCTTCAAAACATAAGTGCATATTGACAATTCTTTAAAATTATGTACGTACTACTTGTCCCTTATTTTAATAAACAAGAAATATTTTCCACATAAATCATCGTGCAGCACCACTGCTAGATTTTTACTTTATCAAAAATATATTTTCCCTCATTTATTAAATATTAATGACCGTGCGCTTTCATTGCTACCTTTTTCCACAATTTCACACACTAATTTCTAAAAAAAAGCAAAAATCCCCAAATTTTTCGAATGCCCAAAATCTCTCAAAATACCCACTTATAATAAAAATTCCAAATATCATAATCATATAAAAATTCTCTCAATCTCGAAACAAATTTCCAGGAATTACAGGCACTTTCAGAAAATTACTGGGAAATGAATTCCTGCAGGTAGTGATTATTATAATAGAATCTTTAAAAAAATGTATACACACTCAGAGTTTAATGCCGGTCAGAACAACTTTTCGCTCGGCGGAAATATATGATGAGTTTCGGGAAAATGTGTCATTCTAACAAATTCTTGGCGAAAAATTACAGTTAATTTGCCATATGTCGAGAATCAAAAATGAGTGTTAATGCTAATATTTTAGAAAAATCTTTGAAGATGCCATCCTGGTCGTGGAAGAAAAAGTATTTGTGTGCAAATATAATTATTTTAAGACTACACAGTACTTAGAGCTAAAGTACCTTTCCCGGATAATGCAATGTTAAAACTTCACACAAATTCTAACAATTGAACCCAAAATTCTCAATGTTCACACGCAAACAAATTCTCACAATTTAACACACAAATTCTCACAAGTATCTACAAATTCCCAAAATGAACAAAAAAAACTCAAACACACGTTCCCAGTATTATCACAAATTCAAACAAATGCACACAAAAAATCACAAAATTCCCATAAAGACCAGTATTTCCAAAGAAATCACAAAAAAATCTAGCAATATGCTCAAATTATCACAAATATCTACCAGTATCGGAACATTTAAATAAACGTTCACAAAAACTTAACCACCAAAACCAAAAAAAGAACTAATCCGCACACACATTTTTATCTATTCCCACAAATACTAAGCAATTCCCAAACATTCTCAAACAATTTTTTTCAATTCAATTCAGTTTTTATTCAGTAGATAATCAATTTACAATGTGTTTAACTATTAAGCATAATAGAGTTTTGGAGGTCCTTTCAGCTATGTGTTGATATAATTTGTCTAGTGACACAATTGTTCATTTCTAAAGGGCTAATCAAAGGTAGGAAAAAGTTCTAATAAAAAAAACCTACACAATTACTAAAGAGACGGGATAGTAAGAGGAAAACTTAAAGCTAGATCACAGAATGATTTTGTCTTTTGACGTCGAAGAACAGCGCTGCACGAGGCAGCTTATCCATTGTACACGAATTTAATCATGAGCTCTCCCAGAGCCATGAACTGTTCTGCCTTGTTACGGCAGGCACGAAAACGGGTTAACATTTCCCCGCGAGAGCGAAAACTCTGGCAGGGTAAAGAGGTCATCTCCGGACACCGCTGCTTGTTCCGGAACCGTACCACCGCTCGCCGCGGTCACGCTTGCGTAAGAACCTCCCAGCCGGGAGGAAACGCTGGAATATTCCGGTCAGCCGCGCCTTGTCCAGCTGCAGGAACGGTTGGTCTTGATCTCGGAGGTGGCCGGGTCGCTGGATGCTTCTTTTTCTTCTTAGCCTGCTCCTCGAGGTAGGCCTTTCTCGCGGCACAGCCGCGGAAGTTTGCTGTATGGTTGCCATCGCAGTTCGCGCACTTGACACGAGACCGTTGCTGCTGAGCGTCGCTTTCACTCAGCCTTGCTTTCTGGGGAAGTTTGCACTTCTCCGTGCAATGCATTTCACCGCACTTAACGCAGCGCGGTTGGAGGTTGCAGTTTCTTGAGCCGTGGCCGAATTGCTGGCAACGGTGGCATTGGGCTGCGTCCGTCGAGTTCTTAGAAAAGTACCTCCAAGTCACCCAGAAGCCATCCAACGTTTTTATCCGCCGGAGGTTCTGAAGCTTGACGGTACCACGGTCGAAGTAGAGAAGGTACAGCACGTGGGTACCCGTCACCGTGGTCGTTCTTGAGAGCACCTTGATGTCCCGGGGGTGAACTTTAGCGTCGGCAAGGTGTCCAGCCAGTTGGTCCACTGGCCGATCCATATAGCCTTGCAGAACTATTTTTGTCGGAACTGTTTCAGCCGGGTCAAATGTAAAGTACTTCACGTTGTGTGTTTTGAGGACCATCAACACTTTATCATAATTAGCCCTTTCCAACGTGATCACTTGTACATTCCTCTTACCAATCTTCAAACAGTAAATTTGTCCCTCCAGTAGCTCATCCACACGATCAGCTAATGTGTCGACGACAAATATCGGCGGAGGTCTTCTTCCCTTCGCCGCAGTTTTGCTGTTGGTTGTTTTCTTCGACCCGCGTGCTGGATCGTCGTCGTCGTCGTCACTACTGCTGGTGCTGCAGTCGTCTTCATTGTCCTCATCATCACCACTCAGCGGCTCGAACTCGTTGCGTGTGGGGACGGGGGTGACGGAGGGGACACCGAAGGCCTGCCGGCCTGCCTTAGCTGTTTTCACACGTAGCTGGTACGGGCTGCGATAGTGTGGATGCAGCTTTGTTTTGTCAATGCCTTCCAACGCTGTCGCCGCGGTGGAAGGCTTGATTTGACTATTGGCCGGATTGTTTTTAGTAATCCGGCCAGGAGACAGGTTCCGCGAGGTCCCCGGTGCTGCACTCGAGTTGCCATGTCTAGCGCCACGCTTGGGCATCTCCGGGCGGCAAGTTCACGAAGAAACACTTCACCCGCGGCGTGAAAATCTCGAAAATTATACGGAGCACTAAAACTTTGTTATGGCTGGCTCCAACGTAGGTAGCCCGATGATTCTCAAACAAAGTCTTTAAATTTCCTTAATAACTATTTTAAAATGATCACCAATTCCCACAATTTCCATAATCATTCACAAACTTATGGAAACTCACATCAAATCGAAACACATACACATCGTTAAAGCTCTCTCACAAATTCTCATAAAATCCCACCAAAAATCCACCAATTCCCACAAACACACGAATACTTTTTTCAAATTTACTTAAAACTCTTAAATTCAATTCTATCTTTTATTTTATGAGATAGCATGTTACGATTTATTTCACTTAAAAGTTTCAATAAATTCAGGAAAAAATAAAAATATGCTCACAACTAAATTTGTGAAAATCATGTAAATAAAAATGCACACAAAAAAACACAAGTTCACACACATAACAAAACAAAATCATAATTGGGTCCCAAAATAAAGCTTTAATTTGTGATATTATTGTTCACAATGATAATGTTTCTTTCCGAGTACAATGACCCTTTCCACGATCACAAAGGGTTTGAAAAGAAGTTTTAAATTGATCGGGCTAAACGTTCAATATTACGCCCTTTTGAAATGTTAGCCTTGATTTAAATTTTTTTTAAATATTGTGTGAGGGAACCGTGGGGTAGGGGCAAGCGTGATTGCCTCTCACCCAGTCGGCCTGGGTTCGAGCCCAGACGGTCCCGGTGGCATTTTTCGAGACGAGATTTGTCTGATCACGCCTTCCGTCGGACGGGAAGTAAATGTTGGCCCCGGACTAACCTAAAAAGGTTAGGTCGTTAGCTCAGTCCAGGTGTAGGAGTCGTCTCCCTGGGTCCTGCCTCGGTGGAGTCGCTGGTAGGCAGTTGGACTAACAATCCAAATGTCGTCAGTTCGAATCCCGGGGTGGATGGAAGCTAAGGTGTAAAAAGAGGTTTGCAATTGCCTCAACAATCAAGCCTTCGAACACCTAGTTTCGAGTAGGAATCTCGCAATCGAGAACGCCAAGGCAATGCTGTAGAGCGAATAATTTGATTTTTGAAAAATATTGTTTTCGAAGAGATCGGAAAATTTCACGAATGTTTTTTATTTTAACATTGTAAATCGGACCATTATTTGCTGAGATATCGACATTAGAAAATGGTGGGTTGTTTGGGTGAGACTTAGAAAACATCAATTTTAAATTGAAACAATCAATTTAAAAAATAAAAATAGTGTTTTTTTTGCAAACCAAGTTTTAGGGACAAAAAGTTAAATTAAAAATTACCAAAATTTGTTTTATCGTTTGTCTTTTTTTGTCAGTGTAGTCCATATCCATACCTACAGCTTTGCCGAAGACACCAAATCGATCAAAAAATTCCTTCAAATGATACAGATTTTTGTATTTTCATTTATTATTTTTGTATGGACAGCTGCCAAATTTGTATGGAAAATTATATGGACAAACTAATGATGCAAAATGGCTTCTTTGGGCATACCGAAGGCTCCAATAAAGTTTCCGCCGGATTAAAAAATACAAAAAAATAAAATTATAAGAAAAAGACCGTTTTCATAGAGAACTGCTCAAAATTGTTTTACTTTTGTTCAGATTTCGATTCTGAGTCGATATTCATTCATGAAGGTGGGTCGATGAGCTTTCTGTTAAAAGCTTAGAGAGCCTTGCCTTGCCTCATAGAGGAAATAATTTTTTTTTTTTTTTCAAAAAGTGATATTGTACTCAATCCTCCCTTAAGCTTATGAATGGCATCTCGCAATGAACACCGCAAGGATGATGATTCTGTCATGCACGGATCGCCTTCTCCCTCCCTCAAGTGAGTTGGTGTGTGTGTGTGTGTGTCGTTTTAGCTTGTCAGGAAGTTTCACGCTATGCTGTCTTTTCGTGACACGACCGGACCTCCCTCGAAAGAAAAAAAAACTCTTCTTCGCTTGTGTCAAGCTTGTGCAGTGGGCGCGATACTCGGCAAGGCCCACGTGGTACACGTGGCGTTTCGTACATTGGCAAGTGGATGCCGAAAAACGAACTCAATTCCGGTTGTCGCAAGTCGTCCCGAAAATTGAGACTTTTTTTTCTCGAGGTGGGTTGTTCCTGTTTTGACAGAGTTGGGAGGCCCCAGAAATTTGAACTGTTTGTATTGTGAATTAGTAGCGTTTGAGAAGCTCACGTGTGTGTCCGCCAGGTGTCGCGTAGCGTGAAAGTTTCCGGTGCACTGTTGTGAACAAAAGTACGACAAATGGCACTTTCCGTTGCAGCAGATGGCGGATGATATCGCCAAACAAATTTTGGAGGTGGTGGTGCGAAACAAGTTTTGTGCAACGGATACACACTGGCAGTGTGCAGGCAGTTGTTGCAAGGTTGGGTAATATTTTTTCGGGTATCACGTGCTTCTGTAAGATTAACAAGCTTGCATTGTTTCGCAAGTTTCTGTTCGTTGCTTCTGCTTGCCTGTGTAATATGCACAGTATTATTTACCTTTAAAATTATATTTTTTCAAATAATTTTTCTTATTTTTGAACTTAATTCTTAATCCATTTTAAAATATGTCATAATTCAAAGGCATACATTCAGTTTCTGTATCAAATGTGCATAAAATTTTCACAAAATTCAATTTTATTTACTCCGATAATGAAATCAGCATTTTCAATTGGGATCGATACTTTCACGACATCCGCCTTTCGATTGAAACATACCGTCAATAAGGGTGACTTTGGACTTCTCTTCGCTGACAGCAATTCTTGACTTGGTACAACCCTAGACGGTAATGTTTTTCCCACGTCATGACTCAGAGCCTGTCGGTTGGGAAGATGATTTTCTTGGCCAGCCGATCGTTGCTGCGTTGTAGGCAGAGCAGAAAGATGCACAAGACATGATGCTTCGAACAATACTCAGACTTTATCTCGTCGGTGCGAGAGGGAGTATACGTCTAACGATGTTGAGTAATTCAATTACGGCTACTCAGTCAAGACTGAGACAACCAGTGCCAGTGAGTGTGAGCTGTGTTTACTGCTTCGAAAGACAGCAAGTATAAATCGATTACACGTGCAAACTTCAGGCAGATGGAAGATGTTCTACCGGAAAGAAAGCTGCTTAAATTTGTTGAACTGTACTTATTGGCAATTATTGAGTTTCTTCGAAGTATTAAAGACTAAAAGGTGCATACTTCTCATGTCTTTTGATAATAACTAAAATTTCGGCAAAATTTACAATAACTACAATTTAACTAACAGCAAACCTCAGAATTTGATGTGTACCATCTTTACCAATTGATTCGTCAAGTCACAGTCCAGCCAAAACAGCCTTCTTTGTGAAGAACCACACAGAAAAAAATGTGAATTTACTCGACACGGAAAAAATTATATCAAGAAACTTGATATTTACTTTTTCAAATCTTAAACTGAACTCAAATATTGAAAAAGGACCTATTATTAAAATAGAGTTGCTGAAACATCTAAAAAGAGATTGGGAGATTGGGGAGACTTGATTCCCGAGGACACTTGATCCATAGCCTGTATCTCGTCAGCAAGTGGGTAAAAAAAATAGCTTTGTTCTAGAAAGTTGAGGCTAAATTGACTCAAACTCACTGTGAAGACAAAAAAAAATTTCGGATTGAGTTTCAAGAGATCTTTTTTCTTTAGAAAACTCTTAAAATTTATTTAATCCCTTCCCGCCTAGAGCGAAATCGAGATTTTTTTTTTATGTGAAATTGCTGTAACTGATAGAAAATCAAGAGCTTGAAAAAAAGCTACCTATTTTCGAAATGTTTTTTTTTTGCTTTTGAAACAATCAGTTTTGGCTATTGAAACAATCAGTTCAGTTGAGGTCTTGTTAACTTTGCATAACATTTCTACGGGACCTTATACTAAAAGTGGTAGCCTAACTGTTTTCTATTCAAAGTTATAAAAATTTCCGTAAAAAAGTCGAAGCAAAAAATGTTCGCGTGTACTGGATCCTTAAACCTCAATTCATGCAGAAAGTTCATAGTTTTGTGAGAAATTAAGAAAGTTATTTGCGATACAAAAAAGGGTCTCAAGTTTCCCCACTTGATTAAGATCTGGGGTGAGGAATTCGAGTGCGTCGATGGTCGATTGCGGTTCGATTTTCTCGTGCGCGTGTTTTGAGTAGTGTTTTTTGTCGATTTTCCCGGAACTTTTGCCTGGTCGAGTCAGAGGTTTCCTGGAGTTTTATTGCGTACGGGGTTTTTCCGTATATCACCGGTTTTCGGCCTGATACGGCGTGAAATCCGCTTTTTCGTCGAGGTTTTTCTTATCGGAGTCGGCCTCGTGTTTGTGAATTGTTTTGCGAGTGTGTTGGTGGAATGTGGTTGGCCGGAAGGAATGAGAAGGGCCACAGTGCCGGAGTGTCTCGGTTTGGTGCCCAATTGTCCGGGAAGAGGGGCTCGGGTTCCCTGAACCGGGACAGGGTGCGGTGGAGGCGGGGTTGGAAAGGGCAGCGGCGATGGACGGGGATCGGGCTTTTTGCTTGTGTGTGTGTTTTGTTGGCATGGTGTGCTCGCCGCTGTGGATCGTGCTGCCGCCGTCAAAGCAGACTTTGCAAACTTTGGCATCAGCGTTGCCACAAGTACAGATATTTTTGGCACAGACCAAACACTCAAACTAATTATTTTTACAGTTAAAATACACTTGAGTAGTTTTCGTAAACTGCACTAAACAGATAAACATTTTTTGCATCTTTTTACTTGTTTAGTTTTTGATAAAAATGTTTTTCTTTAAAGTTATACTTGATTGAGTGTTTGGTCTGTGCCAAAAATATCTGTACGTGTGGCAAGCCTGTTTGGCATGCCTGTCAAAGAGATGGATTCTGCTGTTGGGGTTTGACAGCTAAGAGGGTATTTTTTCATAAGGGAGTAATCGGTACTTACAGACTTTTAAAAAAAGCTGCAGACTTTTTTACATTGTGGCAGAGAAAGGAAAAAAATCTTTTGTGTGCACAGCAATCGAAGTCTGTATTTGCTTTGCAATATGAACTAAATCGGTAGTGTTGGTCGTGCGAAGGAAGAGCTCTAGGAGCAAGTTTTTAATTATATCCCGAAAGCGTCACTGATGGAAGTTAACATTAGCAATGCAGTGTATCCTTTTCAATGATTGGTTTCAATATTTCTATCAAAATTGTTCCTTTTATTTTTCTTTAGTTCTTATCTATCTACCGAAAACCTCTTAGAAACCTCTTCTCCCCCTTTTGCCCATCAAATATTCTAATCGTCTTTGAGATGTTTACTTTAACATAACCTATACCACCCTGCTACTGTCCTTTAACTGTCCGTCCTTTCTCATTTCATTAATATAAGTTTTGAATATTTCAGCAAGGTATGAAGGTAAATAATTATATAACAAATGATAAATGATAAAAATTGTTAATGATATTATATAATTACACTTCACACACCCTCCACAACACCAATGCGACTATAAATCGGAGCGTTTGGTACGGTATGTCCACGCATCCTTCCACCCCTGTAGATTCTGTGAAATGTGATCCGTTCTCAGAATCCTCTCTGCGGTAAACACAACGCAGTAGGGCTGGCCGCTTTAATTTTTGTAATACATTTTCGGGTGTTCTCGAATGTACTGCAATTATTAATAATGACAAGAAAAGTGCTTGGGGCGTTATCTAATCACAAGACTTTCCAGCATGCTTTCATCGGACTGGCTGCGTTTGTGTTAGATTAGATTAGATTAGATTCAAGTTTCCCCACTTGATTAAAGTAAAAATAATTGTAATATATATAAAGCATCAGTTGATACATTTTGCTTCAAATAAAATGAAATATGGTTCATATTTGATATTTTTTTATTATTTTGTTTTTATAGACAAAAATAATATTTTTCTAAATTCTTTGAAATGTTTTGAAAAACAGAAGTGCAATTGACTGAAAACAAATGCATTTTCCAGCATTTATTGTAACTCTTAGACCGACTGAGTTCGTTCAAAATCATTTTGAATATAAGTGAAAGTTCAATGTACAGTTCGGCAAACAGTTCTCCTCGTTATTTTTTTTTGTGGAAACTCATTTTTTGAAAACTAATGATAGTATTTAATATGCTAGGTAAATTTCTTGTGATAACAATTTGACTACAATTTTTCACGGTACAATTCTACAGAAAATTCAAGATTCAAACTTCGTTAATTCAAGAGCAATTCTCTGAGATTTCGATCATTCCATTTTTTTGTATTTTTTTATCCGGCTAATACTTTTTTGGTGCCTTTTGTATGCCCAAAGAAACCATTTTGCATCATTAGTTTGTCCATATAATTTTCCATACAAATTTGGCAGCTGTCCATACAAAAATGATTTATGAAACTTCAAAAATCTGTATCTTTTGAAGAAATTTTTTGACCGATTTGGTGTCTTCGACAAAGTTGTAGGTATGGATAAGGACTATTTTTTATTTACTCATATGTTTGAGGGGACATCAAATGTCAACATTCCAAAATTTTCCAGAATGTGCAAAAAAAATATGAATTTTTAAGTCAATACTTTTTTTTTTCAAAAAATCGAAATATTGGTCGCAAAAAATCGAATTTGCAATCAAAAAAAAAAAATTAGATTTAGATTTAGAAATTTAGATTAAGTGCACAATCTCAGTATCTCAGCAACTAATGGTCCGATTTTCAATGTTAAAATGTGAAACATTCGTAAAAGTTTTCGATCTTCACGAAAACAATATTTTCATTTTTTTTAAATCAAGAATTACATTTCAAAAGGGCCAAACTTTAAATATTACGCCCAGTGAAATGTAAGTCCCCGTGAAAATTGCATTGTTTTATGTGAAAAATCACTTAGCCTGGTCATGTGTAACATTATCCCCTGCAACTTTTTTTAAATGCTGATTTTGGAGGCATTTTGGCTACCAATGCGTTTAATTTCAACATGACTGCCGTGTATGCCAAATCCTTATGCAAGTTTTTGTAAACATAACATTGTAGTTTTGAGGGCTCTGTACGGGCCTTCAAAGTTTTTTGTTTCGAAGCATCTGCTCCAGCAACATCAAATGACGTCGTATGTTATTTTTTTCAATGTGGCCGATTTTTCGAAAAAGGATTCCAGACTTTGTAGGCCAGAGCTCTAGAGTGCTCAAAAATCAAACAATCTCGCTACGCAGAAAAAGAACATTAACAGTAAAATTCTCAGAATCAGAAAAAAAACAAAAACTTGAAAAAAATAACACTGGCCTCCAGTGTTATCCATTTTTATATTTTTAAGTTTGAAATAACAAAAGTAACTAAAGCTATGTTACTATTAAACAAAATCCATAAATTGTGTTTTCGGAACATTCGGAAAAATGCTAGAAAAAAAAATTAAAGATGAAAAATTCATTTTTTTCTTCGGCACTCAAACGGCTATCATGTTTTTTTCCGTTCCGTTCTCAAATATCTCGATTCAAAATCTACCTAAAAATATCCAAGGCTGAACCAAAAAATAGTTGAAAAATCGACTGCCAACTTCTGTACATGAATTCACAGCGATAACGCGATGTTAACGATGTTCTCTGCAGCCCATGTTGCTACTGCTTCGACGCCGCTTCACTGTGATCACATCGCGCCGGAAGGCGGAAACATATTCAGTAGCTACGTCTTCCGTCCAATGGCTTTTAAAATAACACTCAACGGTGACAGTATCCTTTTGCAAAGCCGGAGAAGATGCCGTGGGGGGACGACGGTGGTGGAAAACGAGGTGAATATTCGCCAGGATGAAAAGTGCTCTCTTCATTGGAAATAAAAAAGACATTTCCATAAGTTCTAGTTTTCAATTTAAATTTTAATATTTTTGCAGCGTTTCTTCTCTTTTTTTTTCGGCTGAGGCGTGCCTTGCATTGCTTCCTGGAGCGATTTTCTTGAAGTATTTTTTCGTTGGGAAACGTTGGAAAAGTGCATTATGAAATCGCTCGTGGACTCGTCAGGTAGCTGCTCAAAGAGACGAGGACAACATTCGAGGGATGCTGGCATTTGAGCGAAGGGTGAATTATTCTTGAAAATGTCAGTAAGAGACAAAATTAACAAATACCTCAATTTCCCCTACAGATAAATTTAAACTCACGATGCGATGACTGATGAGCTTTACGTGAGCTTTTGCTAATGAAACACGAGACCATTATTTCGAAAGACTTTTATGTTTATCAATATTGTCGTTGCCGGCATGTTTTGCATTCCCTCGATACACTTTTTCTCATTTTGCATTGCGATGATGGAGAAGGAGGTTGGCTTCGTGGGCCAATGTCGAGTGTTCGATCGGAGAATATTGTAGTGTACGTGGAACGGGAGAGGGAGAAAACGTGATGAAAAATCAAATTACGTGTCAGCTCAAGACAGTTTTGGAGTGATAAAGTGGCTGTCAAATTTCGGTGCGGAAAATTGTAATAATGTGTTTTCTTGATTTTTTTTGCATTCATCTTGTTGTCATAAATAATTGATAACAGTTTGAATATTTATAAAAATAATAGCATTTTGATGAAATTTATAACGTGAGCAATTTCTGAGTATATTTTGTTAAATATTTAAATATTATTATGGCATTCTAATCTTTTTTTCATCAATTTGATTGTTTAAATAATACATACACTTAAATTTTACTTATTTGTGTTGTAGACAAACTTGGTAGAGTTTTTTTCCATGAATATTCAAAGTGTATAAAATAAAAAAAATGTAAGGAGACATTCATCAATTTACAACATAAATTTTTCATGATTGTTTTTTAAACGCATGCTATTTTGGTGTTGAAAAAATCACGTTGCCCTCTCACTTGTTTAGAATGCCCTTTTAATAAATTTTTAATACATATACAAAAGAGATGACTATGAGTTGAACTGATATAAATTAATAAATAATTTTTCATTTCATTTTAAAATTTTGATTGTTCGACCTACGCAAATTTGAAGGCCAAATATTGTCTTCTAGTAGTTCCACGAAAAATCAGGGCCAAAACAAATTTTGCTAAGCATTTGAAACATTCATTGAAAACACTTAAGTATACAGAAATTCACAACAAAAACAGCATTATTCGAAAAAAATTGCGTCTTTCAATTACGAAAATGTTGGTACCCAAACATGTTTAGGTCATAGCTAGAGTGTCCAATTTCCACTTCCGGGAAAAAAATCCAGGGAATTCCTAGGATTTCCCGTCAAAATATATTTTCCGTTTCTCAGGAAATTTGTATATTTCCCGGGAATGCCCGAAATTCAAGCATTTTCTTTTATGGAACATTTTTTTATGAAAATGCTCTAATATCAAATGAAGAAACTCAACATGATTTTGTTCAATTCAATTTATTGTTTAGTTCATAAAAAAGAATTAATCAGATGATCAGAAAATTGTTTAACAACATTTATTTCGGATAATAATAATTTCTGAACCATCTTGAAATTGATCCAAAAAACAAAAAAAAAAGCATTGGTAGAGGTTATTTTGTGGTCTCTGTTGCAAGTTTCTGCTCATTTCTAGGCGTCCGAAGGTTATGTGTCACCCAAAACCTCTTTTACGCAAATCAAGCAATAAATTGATCTTAACACTTATTTTAACCACACTCAAAAAAATGAGTTCGCTTAAACGTGAACAGAGTTCATGCCAACGGGAACCAGGAAGAAAACTGTTCACTTTCATGGTGCAATGCACTATAAAAGTTGAAGAGTTTTCTTCCTGGTTCCCGGTGGCATGAACTCTGTTCACGTTTACGCGAACTCATTTTTTTGAGTGCATTGAGGTTGCTGTCCTATACAGTTATGTTACAAAATATTAATCAGAGCCAAGATCAGAACAATTTTCAATTAATTCAAAATTTCATGGTAGTTCCCGGGAAATTGGTTGAAAATTCGCAGTTTTAGTGAAAAAGTAGTTTTTTCACGTTTTCGTAATTTTCACATTTTTACGCGGGCGTGTCGAAAAACTCAGTTTTAATTTTCAAAAAATCGTATCTCGGAATATTTAAAACATAAATTCACCATTTTTTAATATGTTATGTAAAATTTTCCGAGGAATCCGATAAAAAGCATTTAAAGTTCAGTCGTATTAGTCAGATTCTTATTTGCCACAATTTTCCAATTTCATGTTAAGTTTAAAATTCATCGTTATCCAATGATTGTAAACCAGGTAGTTGAGACACATTTTATTTAGATATAAAGTTCCTTCATGATCTTCATGAAGGGTACAACCGACATATATGCTGATTAGGGGAGCTGGGGGTAAGACGGCCAGGAGGGTTAAGACGGCCACCCCACTGTTTTAATAAATATTCTAATGAATATTACTAAAATGTTTAGCAATACTGTTCCTCATGCTAAATAATGCATATGGAGTCGCTTTTGCCAAACATATTGTTTGAAAAAGTATAAAAATAGCTCAAAATAAACAAAAAAATTGTGAACTTGAAACTTGATGTAATTTTCATGAATTACAACTTAGACATTTTTTTTCAGATAACAATATGTTCTCCTGTCTTCAAACATTTTCCCTAGATTATGTCTTTCGGAAAAGTTTAAAAAATGCGATGAGCTATTTTAATAAAATGTTTAAAAAAATAATTTATTTGGGGGCCTCAGGGTGTAAGACGGCCACCCGTAATTTGTAAATTTTATTTGATATAGGTTATATTTTGATGGTTCTTGACTATCAAGCCATATTTGTAGATAAAGAAAGGCATTTTCAATAAAACTATCAATTTTTAATCAAAATGGTTAACACAACATTCTTTACTGCGATATAGCAAAACTCATTCAATAGTATGAAATCTTATCAAACTTTTCATAAAAATCGCTAATTTAATATTGTTTACATAATTTTGATTGAATTATTCTAATCGAAATACACAAACTAATTATTTTGCATCAAATTGTGTTTGTTTTGTAGTAAATATTCACAGTTTTTCATAAAATGTGGTCGCAATAATATGAAATTCACTGAGCCAAAATATGATTTTTATTAAATACAATTTTTCTTCACATTTGAAACTTGATTTTTTCAACCAAAATAGTTATGATGATCAGAGGAATCTGTTCAACCAACCATGTAGGTATTTGGGTGGATTTAGCAAAGTTATTAGGTTGATTTATAGCACTGACCGTCTTACCCCACATGGGTGGCCGTCTTACCCCGCGTATTTCATAAATATACGATTTCAATTCTTTTTTTTTTAAATTGCTGAAAAGTATTGATAATTGGTTTTTAGACCAACTAATTTATTTCATTTCTATAATGGACTACTAGTAGAACAATATTTACGTAATTTGAGATCAAAATAATCTGTTGGGTAAATTTTATGAGACTTCTCCCGGCCACTCGTCTTACCCCCATCTCCCCTAATCGTATAAATAGAGTGTACTTAAAAGAGTGAATTGCGATCCGTTTTTTAAATTAAAGCCTTCATCTTAATGGGATACAAGAAGGCCCCATATTAATTTTGTACTATAATGAGTGATAGAAATGCCAGCTTTTTACCATATTTTGCAGTTTTCAGAAATTTTAGTATGGGTCAATTTAACTTGTTTATAATCCCTCACAAAAGAAACAAATTCCAATGTTTGTACATGTTGCGCAAAGTGCATTCCAACATAATAAATGTTTCTATTTCCTTCTGTAAACAAACTGCACCAAATGAACACACTTCAACAATTGCAACATTTGAGCGAGATATCGTGTTCCAATCGAACAGGTATCCAAACAATGCATCTCCAAACACATCTGACCTCCCACCGGTGTGCGAGCGAGTGTGGTCCGGAGAAATTGCACTCAATTTTCCAAATCTGTGATCGTCACACAAAAGTTTACCCTCACAAACACACACACACACACGCAAGCGGTAGCACACTTTCTATCCTTT
This sequence comes from Culex quinquefasciatus, assembly GCF_015732765.1. NCBI lineage: Eukaryota > Metazoa > Arthropoda > Insecta > Diptera > Culicidae > Culex > Culex quinquefasciatus. Next base: position 63,361,202 of record NC_051862.1, on the reverse strand, counting down.
CAAACGTGAACACGGCGCACACACACACACCCTCCTGATGGCACACACAATTCCGGGAGCCAATTTCGACAGCCGCTTGTGTTGATTCTATTGTGTGTTATTGCTATACTATACGTGTGTGTGTGCGCCCACTCCCGGTGAGCAAACTGTCGCAGTGTGTTATCCTTCCACGTGTATAAAGAGGACACGTAACGAGCTCGAGAACAAATTGTGTCCAGAGTCCACCCACACTTGGTTGGTCGAACGACGCAAGCAAAATAATCCCCGCCTCTTGCCCGCCACACAGACGCCCTTGCCCTGGAATCTTTTCTCTGCGTGCCATCATCAGTGTGTGCCTGTGCGTGTTTGTGTTTGTTTACAGTGTAAACATATTACAGGGACCGGGTTTTTGCACCGGTGGAAAGTTTATATGAGATTTTCCTTGCAATCATGGCGCTCAATAACTCTTTGCCATGTCCCAGCAGGGGGACCCGGACCTGGTCCGGATCCTGAATTTCCAAGAACGGGCGAACCACCGTCGTTGAAGGGTTGACCAGAGACGGACATCCGGATACCGAGAAGAGGAAGCACTTTGTAACTGAAAAGGACGAAATTTCCCTATTTTTCATTCAGAATCACACTTGACTCAAACTGCCTCCTCTCCACTGTATTGGTGGAGAAATTGCTATTTATGCAACGCACACAACCATCCAGCCCCACAAGGTAGGCAACGGGAATCTGAGGAGACCGGGTCCTCTTGACCGATGCTTGATTTGCATGTGGTTTACAATAATATGTTACCACCTCTTCGGGCCCAGCCACAGACTGCTGTGCGGACGGTCCAAATTGAGGACCACCTGGGTTTGCGGACTCGAAAGCCTTCGAAATTCTGGAATGTTGTTGTGGTTCGGTCCAAAGTCTCCCGGGGGTGGTGGGTCCTTCTTCTTGATCAGCTGGTTGTATCGAACTGGACAAGGCGAAATGTACAACGTGGTGGAGGTTGACTGTTGCTGAAGAGCATGGTTGCAACTTGCAAGTATGTGAATGATATAATTTGTTTGCTAGCCAACATGAATTGACCTCTTATGATTTTGTTTTCTAACGTGAGATGGTACAGGTAGATACACTGGTTTCCTGAATGTTTACTGAAACTGAAATCATCATTATTTATAAATCAATGAAGGCATGGTTTTATATAATTTTATTTTTGTGTAATGATTCATCTATGTAAATCAGGCCCGTGATACTGACGTAGCTTGCTGAAGCCGCCACCAAATGTTTGGTGGCGCTGTTTCGGGATTAACATTTCAGAGGGTCACAAATCAAAATATAATAAATCTTATTTAATTTTTTTGGAAAAAAAAGTCCTGTTGCTGCTCGGAATGATTCTTTTAATTGAAATAAACCAAAAATGCCACCAACAACAATATATGTCTAGCATCAGTTCTCAGGCAAAGCTTACCAGCAGGTGTCTTTTTAAAATCATCTGAAATGTATTTAGCAAATTCTAATTTGGCAAATTAACTTACAGATCATCATAATTTTAATTTTTATCTGCAATTTGAGGCGGTTGAACCAATATGTGAGCTCAACTATGTTGTTGGGAAACCTTAAGAGCGAGTCCACGAACAGGGCATAGTCCATTGTTAGGGACGTCGTGGAGCTCACCATACAGTTTCGAGGAAGCATGGTACATTTTACCACATTTACGTTTTTGAGTCAAACAAACCAACTTCTATGGTACCCGTGGTTTGAATGTGTTGGTAAATTTTCGACCTGAAAACCTTCTATGAACAGCTGTTTTTGAACATAAAAGTTCAAATTTAGAAACTAACTTTGCGTCTAATCTATAACTGAAACCAATAAAAAAATATCCAAATATTGTGCTAAAACAATGATAAAATCACTTCCCAATTCAACCCATGTGTCCCGATTTGCCCCGGATAATTGTACACATTTAATTTAATTTTAACTAACAAAACAAAAATAAAGAAAAAATGATTTTCGTCCATTCGATTTTGCGCCCTTTTCGTCATGTTACTCCCCATAATTTTGACACTAGACACCAAAACTTTGGTACTTTTTAGGCTTCAGTGACATTGTATGCAAATGACAGCCGTAGCATCCCCGTGATGTAAATATGCAGCGAACAAAATAACTCACGAAATTGGAGCTAAGTTTAAGAACAAAGTTTAATAGGTTTAAAGTTTGAGATTAGTGTGACAATCTTGAAACAACTATTTGATTATAATATCACGACTTCAGAGTCAGGACAACATTTTTCGCAACTCTGGCTTCCAAAAAGACCTCAACCCACCAACTTCAACAACAACTTCCATATCAGTTTGATGAAAATTAACCGACTATGACTCTGATTCCGGTTTTAACAATTCGATAATTCTGTCTCCGGTTCTCCAAAAAAGTACCAACTCTACATACCTTTAAAAAAAAGTCTATCTTTGTTCTAAATCCTATTGAAAATGTACGGTTCCAGTAATTTTAAAGATACTGAAATGTTTGAGTCGAAATTCACCGACTAGATTTGAGGGATAAGCACCGTAAATTAAAAAAAATTCAGACGCACATTCAACACTACACCCTTTTGAAATGTTAGTCTTGATTTAAAAAAAATGAAAACAATGTTTTCACAAATGAGAAATTCTCTACGAAATCGGCCGATTTCGACCATTTTTATTTTTTGTATTTTCTGATCAATTTGGTGTCTTCGGCAAAGTTGTTGGTATTGTTGAGGACTATTGAGAAAAAAATAGGTAGGGTAGGCCATTCATTTGTGGACCACCAATCAGTGAGGTACTCCTGGATATTAGCTCCTGAAAAGTGCTTAAAAAGTGCAAAAATGCCTCACGGCAAGAAAAAGAGGCGGTCCTCACCAGCAGGATCGGCAGATTTGAAGAAGCTAAAGAATGCCGAAGCGCTACCTGCAAAGCTAGGCAGTTTGAGCAAGGACGCTCAAAATTCGTCTGGAAACCAGTTCGCTACCCTCCCTGTGGACGTGAGTGAGAAGGAAGAATTTGAACGACGGGAAAAGTTGCCACCCATTTTTGTGAAAACATCGTCATCGGATTCGGTGCGAAAGTGGCTGACCGGGTTTATCAAATCTGGTGCTTTACGAGCTTCCATTCGCTTTTGTGCTGATGGACTCAAAATTCTGCTACCTACCAGAAAGGATTACAACTACGTTCGGGATTTCCTGAACAACACCAAGATTGAATACTACAGCCATGACGATCCAGGTAAACGCCCCATGAAACAGGTCCTCCGAGGCCTGTATGACATGGATGTGAGTGTGCTGAAAGAAGAGCTCAAAACTCTTAAGTTGAACGTGATCGAAGTCTTCAAGATGACGAGACACAACAAGGACATCAAGTATCGTGATCAACTGTACCTGGTTCATCTCGAGAAAGGATCGACAACGCCGTCTGAGCTGAAAGCAGTTCGGGCAATTTTCAACATCATCGTGACTTGGGAACGTTATCGCCCAGTGCACCGTGACGTGACACAATGTTCGAATTGCTAGCAGTTTGGACATGGTGGAAGGAACTGTTTCATCAAGAGTCGTTGTGCAACCTGCGGAGGTGAGCACAAAACTCAAGCTTGCGAAACAATCAACGAGAACATCGAAGCGAAATGCTTCAATTGCGGCGGCGACCATTCTACCAAGAATCGGAGCTGCCCAAAACGTGCTGAGTTTGTAAAAATTCGCCAGCAAGCGACGACGAGGCACTAACCAAATCGTCGCAAAACACCACCAGCATACACGGACGTGGATTTTCCTGCTTTGGCGTCACCTGGAGCGGGATCTGTTCGAGTGGTTCCAAATCTGCAGCCATTGCCGTTGAATCAGCGGCAAAGAGTTGCAGAGAATACAACACCTCCAGGCTTCAGTCAGCAACCGAGGGAAAACCAACCAACATCAACGGGCGAAGGCAGTAGTGACCTGTATTCACCACAAGAACTTTTGAACATTTTCATCGAGAAGACAACAACACTGCGTGGTTGCAAAACTCGCCAGGAACAAGTAAGAACTCTTGGAGCATTCATCTTAAAATACAATTCGTAGTTTACTCGTTCTAGTGATTTTGAATATTTCAATGGATTTTTTTTTTAGTTTTAGGTTAGGATTAGTTGTTAAAGTGTTTTTTTTTTTCTTTTTTACCCAAGTGTATTCAATTCAATGCAATTATGTAAAACAATTTGAAGTAAATAAAATAAATATGATCAGTTAATAATAAAACGAAAAATATAACAAAGATGAAGAGCATTAGGCCATACCACTTAGCATGTAAAAGAAATGTTATTATTATAAGAAAGTTCAATAAAGACATATTTAATTTCAAAAAAAAAAAAAAAAGTTAGGGTAGGGTAGTCATCAATGAGACACTTTTTAATTTCAACTTTCAACGATTTTTCTAATTTTTTCATCAGCATGTTTTAATAAGCTTTTTGTGGGGGGTAGGGGGGGGGGTGGTTGACATAAACTCTGAAAAAAAATTGGCAACGGCCTTATTGCAAAACAAAAGTTCTGAATAATTGTCTATAATGCACAGCAAAAAAGTAGTCCAGCAGAAAAAAAAATGTAATATTACACCCAAGAGTATATAGGGGAAATATACCAATTTTAAGCCTAATAAGCGGTCGTGTTTGAATGATGCTGGATAATCTGGAGTGTTCCTTGAAATTTACTAAAACCAAGTACACCAACGAGTAAAGCAACTTTTTGTGAACATTTCTGTTTATTTTCACTTTTATTAAAAGTTATGCTAGTCCTTTCACTAGCATTTAAAAAAATATTTCCCAAATGCATTCTAATCAGTCTAGTGTCAGTCAGATCCCTTAAAAGAGTAAATATGCTCACTGGGAATACTGACCGGTAGGGGATGGGTTTCGACAAGCGGCGTGCTGGGTTTCCAATCCAGAGATCGTGAGTTCGATTCTCGTACCGGGATGATGAAGTTTTTAGTGCATTGGGCCACGCCCATTTTCCTATTTTCAGCTTAGTTCTGTTTTTCTTCCAGCGCTCTTTTGAGTCTGCTTAGTGCTGCCAAAATTGATGAAATTTTTTAGCGAAAAGTAGCATTTATAGAGAAAATTTCCTGGAAGCACTGGCTCACTCCAACAGGCGCTGCTGGTGGTGTTGGTGGCCACCCTTTGTTTTTTATTTGCCTTCGCTTCTCGCTCGGTTTTCTTCAGCCTTCGATTGGAGCGGGTCGTCAAAATTCAAACGTCAAAAGACTTGGCGCGTTTGTTTTTTTGATGGCGCTTGCTAATTTTTTACATGTTTCGGGATTATTTTTCATGTGAGTTACTAACTTATGTGCAAAAGATCATGTTGCCGGTAGTTGGAAGCAATGTTATATCTTAAGCCCTTTGAAAACGTTAGCGCAAGTGAAAAGATATTGATGGCGACTTTCGTTAAGCAGTTAAGCTCTCATCTTGCGTGTGGATATGTGTGCCACCAAAATGATGAGAAATGATATCGCAAAATAGAAATTATGATCAAAAGTGCGTTAAATTAGATCTTTTTGGCCAGTAAATGGCATACATTTGCGTGCTTTCTTGAGGCGGTGCTGTTGCTGGTAAGTTTATAGCCTGAATAGAATTTTTGGAGCTTTTATCGAGCATCAAACTCTTCATATGACGAAGATAGGTGTTTGATTAGAAAGGGTATATTTCCCCTAGCAATCAATATGGGAAACCTACTTGACCGAAATGTCAGGCTCAATACGATTTTTTTAGACAAAAATAAACATTCAATAATAGATTTACACACTGCAATTTAAATAGAAAAATATGAAACAAAAAAATAAAGTATAAGATGCAATAACAATTAGATTCCCTGCTCAGCAATTCGACGTCGTCGTGCTATCTTGTCGCACCCGCCATTTTGACGTTCCGAGAAAAACGCGTTTTAATGTTTGACCTTGAATATACAAAAACGAGAGCACGCAATGTAAACAATAACAAACACGTTTTGTTTGGCTGACCATTCTGTGCATTGTCCCGAAGTTTGGTTGAAGTTGGTTGCTGGAGTCCCGAGTTATAATTACAAATGTTTACGGTAGTCTAGCTTGTACGTGCGACAAACGCATCCTGACTTTCCTGGCCTGAAATCCCTTTGGCCTTTTGTTGCACTTACATCAATTTTCATGGAGTGACAAGATAGCACGACAAGATTGAAACTACTTTCATATGTAAGGTGACAAAAATGCACGGAGTTTTTTCGGTTTTTGTTGAATATCTCAGGATTGAAATCGAATTTTGGGGATCTGTGAAGGTCAAAAGGTGAGGCATTGTGAGCTGCACAAAATGGCGTTCTTAACTCAATTTGGCCCAAAATGCACGTACGACAAGTTAGCACGATGGCGACGAATTGAGGTTTTGCATCGCGCCTTTGTTTCAAATGTAGGTGGCGCAAAAATGAGGTTACTTGCCAAAAATCGTATTCCTTTCTGCTAGATTGAAGAACAAAATCGCTTATTTCTCATGATTCCCTGCATCAATCTTAATGAAACTGGTTGCAAAAGACGAGAATTTTTGTTTTGCTTTAAAATAATGAACATCAACTTTTGGGCGCGCAAAAATTTGTGACCTTTTTCTTTGAAAAACATGTTTTGGAACACGAAAAAATGAGTTTCTCTGTATATACCAAGGAAATTAACAGTTATATTGAACGTATATTGAACAATTTTTATTGATTTTTGACAGACTTTCTTGCCAAATAGTCCAAATTACTATCTTTTTCTAAATTTACAGTTTTCTCATAGAAAAATCAAACAAATATTGGAAAGTTATACACCAAATTGTTGGAAATATTTTTTCTCATCCGAATCCGGCATAAGTTTTATAGAAATGTTGATTATGAAGGAAAAAACTATTTTTTTCAAAAAATCATAGGTTTACGCTATTTGTTCATAGGTGGCGACATGTGTCTTTTAGCTTTGCTGCAAATTCTCAATCAAGTTGAAACACAACATCTCGAATACTGTTCAGTGTTCACCTGTGGCTTCCCAAGTGGCTTCCATGCTGTGTATGTGTGTTTGGTCACTGGTTTCCAGTCCATTTGCCTCGAAACATCGAGCCGGTTGAAGTCAAACCATGACATATGATTGTGTCCACAACGCCACCACAATCGAACTCAGGAAAGGGTTTACCTTTGGCATTGTGTATTCAATTCTAGTCAAATGGGTTTGAAGCAAACAGGGTGTTTCTGTCCCAAGGTCTGGGTTTGGGTATTCATCTTGACAAAGTTCGCAGGTCTTCCAGAGGGGTGATTTAATAACCGACAACCCTGGGTCCCCTTTTCCCGGGTGGCTAAATCCATCATCACCTCGTTGATCCTGGTAAGCTTCAAACCGTCCGACTCCCCCTCTAAAACTCGCTAATCTTCCCCCCGGGCCCAAGGAAGTTCACTCCCACTGGACTTTGGTCCGTAATTTGTTACACTTTCCGGCATCTGTCCTCCGCAGGTAATTCCCAGAACCACCTTGACCTTTCTTTCGGCGGAATATTTTCACACAAAAGATTCGCTGCGAAAAGCTCTCCCATGCAGATTTGAGCTGGGAAAAATCGCACAATTTATGTCGCCCAGCCGTGACCTCCATTAATCTTTGACGCCCCCACCCACGCGCCCCAGTTAACCCTCGAATGCAGGCCAGTTGGCCAAAGTTGAGCGTTCTTGTGATCCTCCGTCTTTCATTTCCTTAATAGCTCGCCGGGGGTATTAAAAGAAAAATCTTTACCCCGTCGTCGGGCAAGGGAGGGAAAACCCCGGAAAATCTTGGCCACTCGCACAATGACTGGGCGGAAAATGTCGAGAGAAAAAAACCTAAAAGAAACTGAGGAAATGCCGTGGAAAACCAGACCAAGGCTGTCGTCTTTTTCTTATTCTTTCTTCGAGGGAGTCTGGGGAAGGGGGAACATCCTTTGAATAATAATTCAAGCAAATTTTAATCAATAAGCTCTCCGTCACTGTGACCAGCTTGGGCATGGCCTTTTGTCCGGGAAAGGGACATTGTCTGTGTGTGTGTGTGTGCAGTTCCGGGGACAAGAAAAATGAGGATTATTTTTGCTCGGATGGAAAGGAAGCAGTGTCCGGAAAAGGAAGTGTTGCACACAGCCCCAGAATTGAAATGCAAGTAAGGCATGTTTGTGAATTTATGCTATTTATAAACTGCAAAACAAACTTCAAGAATCATGCAACTATTTTTAAAATTTCTGTTAAAATCACAAAAAAATTTAAACGCTATTTCAGACCATTTGTTTGAATAAAAAATTCTCACCCTTAGCATTAAACTTATTTAACTGTTAAAGTCTACAAATATGAAAATATTGTTCATCAATTTTCATAACCATGTTTTGATTCCATCTGCTCGATCTGCCCGAGCAGGCTAAAGCAAGAGAAATGCGTAATATTACCTTTTGCTAGTATCAATTGAAAATTTTGGTATCCCTGAACCCTTTAATAAAATTAATATCTTAAGGATTATGCAATGGCAAAATTTTGTAATTGAGGGTATTTTATTTTTTAACATTACAAAACTGCAAAAATTTCGTTTGCTAAATACCAAATCAGGTATTTTTTGTATCTTAATTTTTTTTAATCAAATTCCTCTGGAACTATGGGAAAATTTTGAACAATTTTGAAAAGGTCATTAATTTTGCGCCAAAGTGAATAACCTATATTTGTTAAAGAAAATTCGAAGTCGGGATGCCCAATGTTGGTAGTTTTAAGGTATTTTTTTTCTTAATTTCCTATAAAAAAAACATACTAATTTTTATGACAACTTAAACCACATACTTTGATTTAAGAGCGAATTGACAATTTTATTGAAACTTTTGGTAAACCTTTATCCAGTTTCATTTTAATAACAATTATGTTTCAGTCTTGATGTTTTTAAGATGCTCGCCCAAGTAACATTTTTAAACCAACTAGCCACCACCTAGTTTTATTGGGGTTTTATGGTAGCATCTTAATTGCTTTTAAGTTTTTTGTTGGCATTCACAGCAACCAATAAGCATGGGCTGATTAAGAGGTTCTAAGAAGGTTTTATGTATCGGACATAAAACCTGGTGCCAATAAAAGCCAAAAGGCTTTTAATAAGGTTTCATGAAAGTATTAAGAGAGTCTTGAAAACCCGATGGCAATGTCATGCTTAATGGTTTAATCTCATGCTTCTTTAAAACCAAGGGTGTAGTAGCTGTCAAGTGCCATTAGACATGCAAAAAGCTTACTTAAAACCATAAGCTTTTAAAAAAGCATTTAACGCGGCCAAATATCAATGCATAAATATGGCGCCAAACACGTGGTCTGATTGAATGTTATTGACCTCCATCGTGGTAGAAAAAGTTGAAAAAGCAATAAATTTGATAAGCATTTGATGAAAACACACATTTTTGCTGAATTTTTAGCATAACTAGCAAACCATCAACGTTCAAAAATGCGTTGAATTTTTTTTTCAAAAAACCGCAAAAAAAATATTTTTTTAATTAAAAATCGCAATGGCAAAAGAATAATTTTTGATGAAGCGAGTTGATTTTTTTGGCTCTATCTCCCCCACATTTATCGATAAAATTTTTACTGCAGCTGAAATAAAGCTATCAACTGCGAGAAATAATCTTTCAAATAATTTTAATTACCTCCAATACATATAATTTGGCAGTGCGTGGCCGAATGGTTACGCTGTCCGCTTTGTAAGTGGATGATTCTGGGTTCGATTCCCATCTGCTGCAATCTTCCATCGGATGAGGAAGTAAAATGTCGGTCCCGGCCTTGGTTGTTAGGCCGTTAAGTCATTCCAGGTGTAGGAGTCGTCTCCATGCCATAAGTACAAACAACACACCAAACCAAGCCTACTCCGGTGGAATCGCTGGCACGGTGCTCAAAATACCGTTATTATGAAAAAAAAATATGCACTCCGAGATTTTGGGGTCTATCGATTCCTTACACCATAGCGCATCTCTGTGCAAAAAATAAAAACATTCGCTGATGTAGTTTTCGAGACACAGTCCTTTTAAGATGTTACATCCGATTTTTAATAAGAAAACCAAAACAATCAATACAATTTCAGCACTTTAAAGAATATGCATTTCGAGATAAAGGTGTTTTTTGCTTCATAGGACTGTCAAGTATCTCTGGGCCAAGTTTCAGAAGGTTTGCTGATGTAGTTCTCGAGATACAGCCATTTTAAAATGTTATTTCCGATTTTTTCAAAGAAAATCCATGAAATCAACTTAATTTCAGCATTTTAAAGAATATGCATTTCTTGATTTCATGGATTTTCTTTGAAAAAATCGGAAATAACATTTTAAAATTTCAGTATCTCGAGAACTACATCAGCAAACCTTCTGAAACTTGGCCCAGAGATGCTTGACAGTCATATGAAGCAAAAAAAATCATTATCTCGAAATGCATATTCTTTAAAGTGCTGAAATTGTATTGATTTTATGGATTTTCTTTGAAAAAATCGGAAATAACATTTTAAAATGGCTGTATCTCGAGAACTACATCAGCAAACCTTCTGAAACTTGGCCCAGAGATGCTTGACAGTCATATGAAGCAAAAAACACCTTTATCTCGAAATGCATATTCTTTAAAGTGCTGAAATTGTATTGATTTTATGGATTTTCTTTGAAAAAATCGGAAATAACATTTTAAAATGGCAGTATCTCGAGAACTACATCAGCAAACCTTCTGAAACTTGGCCCAGAGATGCTTGACAGTCATATGAAGCAAAAAACATCATTATCTCGAAATGCATATTCTTTAAAGTGCTGAAATTGTATTGATTTTATGGATTTTCTTTGAAAAAATCGGAAATAACATTTTAAAATGGCTGTATCTCGAGAACTACATCAGCAAACCTTCTGAAACTTGGCCCAGAGATGCTTGACAGTCATATGAAGCAAAAAACATCATTATCTCGAAATGCATATTCTTTAAAGTGCTGAAATTGTATTGATTTTATGGATTTTCTTTGAAAAAATCGGAAATAACATTTTAAAATGGCTGTATCTCGAGAACTACATCAGCAAACCTTCTGAAACTTGGCCCAGAGATGCTTGACAGTCATATGAAGCAAAAAACATCATTATCTCGAAATGCATATTCTTTAAAGTGCTGAAATTGTATTGATTTTATGGATTTTCTTTGAAAAAATCGGAAATAACATTTTAAAATGGCAATATCTCGAGAACTACATCAGCAAACCTTCTGAAACTTGGCCCAGAGATGCTTGACAGTCATATGAAGCAAAAAACATCATTATCTCGAAATGCATATTCTTTAAAGTGCTGAAATTGTATTGATTTTATGGATTTTCTTGGAAAAAATCGGAAATAACATTTTAAAATGGCTGTATCTCGAGAACTACATCAGCAAACCTTCTGAAACTTGGCCCAGAGATACTTGACAGTCATATGAAGCAAAAACACCTTTATCTCGAAATGCATATTCTTTAAAGTGCTGAAATTGTATTGATTGTTTTGGTTTTCTTATTAAAAATCGGATGTAACATCTTAAAAGGGCTGTATCTCGAAAACTACATCAGCGAATGTTTTTATTTTTTGCACAGAGATGCGCTATGGTGTAAGGAATCGATAGACCCCAAAATCTCGGAGTGCATATTTTTTTCATAATAACGGTATTTTGAGCACCGTGGCTGGTGGCGGTAGGACTCGCAATCCAAAGGTCGTCCAAACACTGGGGTGGAAGGTCTTCTTGGGTTTTAACAGAGGTTTATCGGGGTTCTGGGGAGGCTGTTACGACTTAGTGGTTTAAATGTTGGTTTTGACTGATAGGTTTTATAGTGGTTGTGACAGCTTTGATAAAGCCTTAAATGTTACTTGGGTGGCCAAGAAAGAACTTTAAGCATAAGTCGTTCATCAATGACAAATGTTTTCGGTGTGGCTGAGAACAACATGGAATCATCAGGTGTTCATTTCAATATCATTTTTGGATTTTTTTACTGATTTCCACCAGCTGGACTTAAAAATCGGCATTAAAATACCAAATTTTCGTTTTACTTAAGCAAACAGATTTTTTTTCTAGATTTTTTGACATATTTTGGCGGGACAAAAAACCGCAGCTCTTGAGCCATAGAGAAGTATGGTTAAAATTTTTGCCGCCGAGTTATTTAATTTTTTGAAAAAGTGAAAATGAGGCACTTAATCAAAAATCTGTAAAGTACTTATCGATTGCAAATTCAATTCTAGAGTTTTTTTTAAATGGTCCTATAATGATATGAAAGACTCTAGAATTTTACATCAAAAATGGGATCAAAAAACTTTATGTATAAATCTCGATATTTTATGAAATCACATTTCTTTTTTCGAAAATTCAAAACCTAGCGTCAAATTTTTTTACCCAACTTCTCTATAGTTCAAAAGTTACGTGTTTTGGTCCCCTAAAACTTATCAAAATATTTCGAAAAAACTACAGATTTTGGGAAATTGAGTTTTTGTTAAAAAGTTAACTTAAAAATCGGCAATTTTTTCCTTGTACTCATTTTTTTAATAGCCCTCATCAATACCTAAAACTTTGTCGAAAACATCAATTTGATTAGAAAATTACTACAAAATTTACAGATTTTCGAAAAATACGTACCATTTTTTATGGACTTTTCGTCGCTTGTGTGCTATCTTGTGACACGTCCTATCTTTTATACATCAGACGTGTCACAAGATAGCACACAAGCAACGATTTGTTAAAATTGTGTGGAGACTTGTATGGGTGAACCAATTACACATAATGGCTTCTTTGGTCATAGGGAGGGCTCCAACAAAGTTTGAGCCAAATAAAAATGGTCGAAATCGGCAAATTTCGAAGATAATTGCTCAAATGTTTAGTAGTTTTAGTCAATCTACAGTTTAAATCAAAACAATGATGAAAAGTATCACTTTTCAAAACAAGTGCTGATTTGAAAGATTTTCTTCATACCTTTCACAATGTCCACAATCTCCTCCCAGATTTTGCCAACCAAAATCACATGTAATCCTCGACTTGCCCGAAATAAAGCATCCTCTCCGCCAGTTCAAACAACTAACCTGCTCTTGCGGCCGGTTGAACGCCCCCAAATATTGCACCAAAAAGGTGCTCCCCTTTTACACAGAAAGTAGCATCAAAACATGTTGAACCGGCCCTCTTTCTCTCAGGTGGGCGACAAACTGCGGCAGCATAAAAATTCCCCCCTCGGGAGAGGAAGCGACATGTCACCTGTCTGTCTGTCGCATAAAATTCACCCCGTTCTCGGTTTTGGGAGCTCTACAAAGGGCAGCAGAAGGGTTGGTGGTTAACCCTTGAAAAACAATTTCAGAGGTTTTTTTTATCTAATAATGTTTTGAGTTAAAAATAAATTTAAAAATATGAATGTTAAAAAAAACATTGATAGAAATCCTAAAAAGTTGATCACTTAAGGGTCAGCTTACACGAAAACCGTGATGCCTTGTTTGCGGTTAACTTTGTCCGGGTGGAGTGATTTTATTCTTGCTTCATGCCGGGGTTCAAAATGGCCACCCAAAATGGCCGCAAGGTGAGATACTTTCCTGTCAGTCAAACTGCACACAAAAATGGAAACGAGAGCCGCCTGGGAGGAAGAGATTTTGGATGATGATGATGCTGCTGCTGCTCAGCTGTCAACAACATAACATCACTTGACTGAAACATTGTTTGGGTGAGTTTTGCTCTGGTTTTGAGGTGATCGTTTACTTTTTAAATTTGGCAGAGGAATGAATTATGTAGTCAAATGATTCGTGTGTTAATCCTTAGCTTAACAAATCTGTTAAAAAAAATTTGAACTTTATGTTTAAAAATGGAGCCTAAATAAATTATTCAACTAGCAAAATTAATGGCGTTACTGTTTATGGGTAATTCTCTACCAACTCACACGAAATCGGGAAAAGTTGCCCCGACCCCTCTTCGATTTGCGTGTAACTTTGTCCTAAGGGATAACTTTTGTCCCTGATCACGAATACAAAATCCGTTTTTTGATATCTCGTGACGGAGGGGCGGTACGACCCCTTCCATTTTTGAACATGCGAAAAAAGAGGTGTTTGTCAATAATTTGCAGCCTGAAACGGTAATGAGATAGAAATTTGGTGTCAAAGGGACTTTTATGTAAAATTAGACGCTCAATTTGATGGCGTTCTCAGAATTCCGAAAAAACGTATTTTTCATCGAAAAAACACTAAAAAAGTTTTAAAAATCCGCCCATTTTCCGGTACTTGAATGTAAAAAATTTTGGAACATGTAATTTTAAGGGAAATTTAATGGTCTTTTCAAATCTACATTGACCCAGAAGGGTCATTTTTTCATTTAGAACAAAAAATTTCATTTTAAAATTTTTTTCTAGCTTTGCATGGTTTTTTTTTAGAGTGTAATAATGTTCTACAAAGTTGTAGAGCAGACAATTACAATTTTTTTATATGTACACATAAGGAGTTTGCTTGTAAACATCACGAGTTATCGTGATTTTACAAAAATAATGTTTTGAAAAAGTTACTTTTTGCGATCAACGACGACCAACTTTTTCAATTGTTTTTTCGTAAAATCGCGATAACTCGATAACCGCGATAACCCCTTATGTTTATATATCAAATTTTTTGTAATTGTCTGCTCTACAACTTTGTAGAACATTATAACACTCTTAAAAATAATCCTGCAAAGTTACAAAAAAACACGCAATTTTAAAATGAAAATTTTTGTTCTAAATGAAAAAATTACCCTTCTGGGTCAATGTAGATTCAAAAAGTACATTAAATTTCCCATAAAAAGAAATGTTCCAAAAAAATTTACAGTTGAGTAACGGAAAATGGGAGAATTTTTAAAACTTTTTTAGTGTTTTTTTCGATGAAAAATACGTTTTTTTTGGAATTCTGAGTATGCCATCAAATCGGGCGTCTAATTTTTCATAAAATCCCTTTGACACCAAATTTCAATCTCATCACCGTTTCAAAAATGGAAGGGGTTGTACCGCCCCTCCGTCACGAGATATCAAAAAACGGACCTCGGATTCGTGATCAGGGACAAAAGTTACCCCTTATACTTTACCCTTTACTTAAACGTATGTCTCAACGTGTGCTCCAAAAGTCAAACAAAATGCCAAACACGCACAGTGAATAAACAAAGCCCGGGATAATGGTTGGGTAAACAGATATCCTCTCGTCGACGGACCGCAAATGAATTTCAAATCAAATATGATGGCCTGGTGCGTGGTGATGTCTGCCACGTGGCCACCAACCACACGGTGCTCATGACATAATTGCACCACCCCCTAAGAATCGGCACTTTGGGGGCACGTCCATGCGCTTATTTGGAGGTTAGGTTTTAGTGCGTGTGTGTGTGTTTGTGCTCATGTCACATATGCAAAACAACCAGATATTTCGTTGTAATTAAGCGAAATTAGTGTGTACAGAGCATATTGCGCGTGTGTGTGTGCTCAGACTGTGATGATTAGGAACAAAATAATAAATATAAATTAGTTGATTTTGGAATTTGCGAAACGCACTCTCGTCAAATGTTTAAAATTCAACAATTCGCATCATCCGGTCATCCGATGAGGGTGAAAGTTGATTGGATTTGGGTGGGCGCCCGGCCGGTACGTTACGTTAAACAAACGTGAATGTGATACCTGTTTGCTTTCCGTTGGTCGATGCGGTCGGTGACATTGGCTTATTGGGCTCAAAATTATAGTTGAATTTGATGGATATGGCAGGTCACTGCATCAAATTAGTGGACGTAGCAACAAGCTTGAAGCTCAAGTTCGGTGATTTATTTGAAAATATCTCCGATCTAGGAAAAATATACTTATTGGACAAAATTAAGTGAAAAATTGATTTACCGTAAAATGGTGAAGTTTTGGAGCTTTGATGTCTTCAGAAGAGTTGTTGCAAAAAGCAAGAGGCAGGCTTTTGGTTTGGTCGAAAATTAGAGTGGTTTACGATTAGGGTGAATATGAAAATCTAACTTTTCAGGAATATTTTTGGAGATCTAGACAAGCAAAACTTCAAAAATATTTGCAAAAATCTGTTTTTCTTAGAGAAAAGTGACGTTCGGGAAACTTTTAGAGTTCTGAAAAAAGAATTGGACTTAAGGGTCAAAACTTACAGCCATTTAGGGTAACAAAGATGCAAATTTAAAACTTAAATATCTCAAAAAAGCGCTGGTCAAATTTGAAGCACTGGGTCGCATCTAGGTTTATGATTCTGTATTCAAAACCCAGAAATACAAATTTAAATGAAAAATCAAAAAAATACACTGAAAGAAAAAACACGCCACTTTTATGAGACTTTTAGATTTTTAAGTTTAAAACTAAATCCCACGATTTTTTTTTCGTTCAAAATTTTTGTGGAAATAGCCAAAGGCAGTCTTCCCGAAACGCACGCACGCCGTACACGCCGTACAAGTTTTCAGTGCAGATGAACCTCAAACACACCAGGCTACCATGTTCGAGTTCTCCCCGCACGGCGCGCTCAAGTTTACACGCGGTGTAAACACGGGGTGCACACCTCGGGTACAACGCCGTGCGAGCGAAGAGCGTATAAAGAGACGAAAAAAATGACTGCTTCTCACTCTCTCTGTGGCAAACACTGTAGCGTAACTGCAGCGGAGAATGAAACATCACTTTACAGCAGAGGGAGCGTGAGAGAACTATTTTTGTCTCTTTTCTGCGTCGTCAGCCTGCACGGGGTTTGTACCCGAGGTGCAAGGTTCGGTTTAAACTTGAGGTTCGTGTACGGGTACAGCCTGTACACGGCATAGTTTAGGTTTGCTTGTACGCGTGCACACGCGGTGCTGGTGTTTGATCGAGTACAGAAACAGAGAACGCGGTTGAACGCGGTGCACGGGGATCACTGGCCAAAGATGTTACAAAAATACTCACGAAAAATGCAGGATGGAGCAACTCACCTAAAAAAATACCAAAATCATTTACTGAAACAGTTTTTTTGAAAAGTGCTCTAAACCTCAAAATGTTCAAAACCCGATTACAGAATCGATCCTCCAGACAATTTTAGATAAAACTCTCCATATTGACAACTGCCCTATCCAATCCTTGTGAGGTTACAGCGGCTTTTAAAACAAAAATGTTGAAAAAATCGGATTTTTGATCGTTTTTGACAATTTCTATATAAAACACTTGATTTTTCAGTCTCGTTAATATTTTTACCGGAAAGCTCGTCAAATTTCCCATAAGTTTGTCTTTGACCACTTTTAAAATAACTCGTTTTTTTGATGATTTAAGCTAATTTACTTTCCAGGTTACTACCACCACTGAACCACACTGAAAAAAATATTCTGTTTTAATTCATGAGCAATGAAATTAGCTTATATCTGTAAGCCTATACTTCCAATTGAAATGTGTTCAAAAAAAAAGTTATGAGAACTCCGAGGACCTTTCTGACAAAAATATTTTCGAGACTGAAAAATCAAGTCTTTCATATAGAAATTGTCAAAAACCATCAAAAAACCAATTTTTTCAACATATCTATTCATGAAGCCGCTGTAACTTCACAAGGATTGGACTTAGGGCAGTGGTCAATATAAGGAGTTTTATGTAAAATTGCCTGGAGAATCGATTCCCGTATTCGGTTTTTGAATATTTTGACGTTTAGAGCACTTCTCAAAAAAACAGCTTCAGTAAATGATTTTTGTATTTCTCTAGGCGAGTTGCTCCATCCTGCCTTTTTAGTGAGTCTTTTTGTAACATCTTAGGCTTTTTCCACAAAAATTTTGAGGGAAAAAAAACTTGGGCTCACCTTCAAATTTGAATTTAATACTTAAAAATCCATGAATCTCATAAAAGTGGCGTGTTTTTTCCTTCAGTGTATTTTTTTCAGAAAGCTCGTCAGATTTTTATACAAATTTGTCTTTGACCACTTTTTGATACGATGCCACGGCTTCGAGATACAGCGATATTTAAATTACGAAATACAAAAATATTTAAAACACTTACGCCCTTCTCAACTGTCATTATCGAGTAAAACTGGCTCCATATACACAAAAATGGCTTATATAAGCGTAGGATAACATGTCTACAAAGTTCCTTTGAAATCTTAGAGTGTCGGGTACAAAAGTACCTTAAAAATTCCTGTTTTGGGCTGAAATTGCTCAGGTACTACTGCTAATCAATTTCCATTTCATTCCCAACTTGCAAATCGTCATCGTCACAGTGTCATGAATTTTGTCCATATGTAACTTTTAGGCGTACATTAAAATAGCATAACAACTATAAAATGGTTGTTACTCCCACTAAAATAGTCTTCTTTGATGTTTTTATAATCTCTTTCCAAAACATTTTTTTTTCAAACTTTCCAAAACTGCTTACAAATTCCGCCCATGTCCACGTATATGACATGAAACTCTCCAACTCTTCTGCCAAGTTTCCCGCACACATCCCACGTGAGGTTTGCCGCTTTGATGATATTATCACCATAATAAAACCCCCACAAGAGCAGCACGTAGTCGTTCCCTGGGTTCTGTTCCCCTGATTCAGGTGTAGATCCTGGATGTTGTTCAAAAGTACTTTCGGTTTACCTTCTTTTTTTTTTGCAGCTGGAGAATATGACAAGCAAAGCATGTTTTCAAGCTGTTTTTTCCTCGGGATTCGTGATTCGTGTGTGACATAATAAGATGGCACAATGTCGGGAAATGTTTTCCATTTACGTTTTTCTTGGGTTTGCAGAAATTACTTTTAAGAGGGAAAACATATTCCTTTTCAAAACTAAACGTGTGTAATCACACCATCGTGAAAGTCCATGTTAATTCGAGAGCTAGATTGGATTCTAAAACTATTACACTTGACCACATTCAGCAAAGCGTTGCTGTTTCCACAGGATCATCCAGCGATTTTGCGTTTGGCTCCAAATATCAGCTGCTGCTCGGTTGAACATCGGAAAAACACACGCCACCAACCTCGACAGCTTTCCCAGAGCAAAGATTACTGATCAAATATTTGCATCGTGTCAGGTCTTTTCATCGGAGCTGTTTTTCACATGTGCACAACACAGAATACACACACGTGTCTCTCGTTATCAAATTGTGTTTGTGTGTGTGGGTGCTGTCGGATGGACAGCCGAGACTCGGTCCTTTCCATTTGCGGGAGCCGATATTTGTACCGCAAAATTCATGTTCACCTTTGCCCATTTCAGATGGTCGCTGAGACAACCCGGCCAAAACAGAACCGCCCCGGTAGAGATGGCAGAGATGTGCGAAACTTTTGAAATCTTGTTTATTAGGTATTTGCGAGATTTCGAGTTCGCAACACTGTCCTCATTTCTAGAGACAGGAAACGGCAAATGCCAACACTATCAAGCTGCGCTATCGTCCCGTCCGGAGGTCGTCCGTCAGTCTTCGTTTTGGCCGACCAAAGTCATTTGACTGACGTGTGTGTGTGTTCATTGAAAACCCGAATCACGTTCTGACCGTGGGGCTTGATAGCTGGTACAAAACCCCTCTTCATTACCTGCCTCAAAGTTTGATCTCCCCGACAACCGATGCAGAGGGATGAACCGCTCTGTCGAAGCCGCCAACCCCCAGCTGATTCTGGCTCTGTGTAAAGAGCTACTCAACGGCTATTATGATATTACATTTCGTCGAAGAAGAACATCACCACACCAGTCGGGGCTGACTTTGTCGTTCTCGTCGGAGGGGTTCATTTGTAGGCAGACAACACCTAGAACACTTTTCAGGTGAGACCATTTCTCTGTGGGTTCGAGCTATCCCGAGGATCGAAAAGTCTCACTATCGATTTTTGTTCAGAAACACAAAAACAAATTTGAATTCACTGAGAACTGATCTCCAGCAGTCAACCCCTCGCTGTTGTCCTCGCAGGTTGGCATTCCCCTCCCAGACAAAAGCATAACCGTTTGGATAATGTGCCATCACCACCATCACAGTCTCAGTAGTGTGCCGGATCAGGATCCAGCTGCGAACTTCGAAAAGGGGGCATCTGAGCACAACACGCGTACCTGTGAATGCAAAATTCTTAGTATGTCCACAGACCTAAAGCTGTCATGTTGAGGGGTGTCATATCTAAAAGGGATAGCGATAGGGTAAGAATATTGGTTGGACTTGATGTCGTGCCAACAGTCGAACCAGGTTGTGGAACCTTGGAGTGTTTTGTTTAACACCAGAATTTCTGATTTTTTTAAAAACTTGTGCAAAAAAATATGCTAGAAGCAATTAACTCTTTTCTCGAAATAAGGTTTTCAAACAAAAAATATCACCTGTGTAGCTTTTTCTTCACGAATAACCTTAACTTCTCTTTTGTGATATTTTGCTTCATACATTTTTATTATTGAGCAATTCCAGCTCAAATTAGGAATTTTTCTGGTACTTTTGTACACGACCCTCTCCGATTTCAATGAAACTTTTTAGACATGTTATCCTAGACTTATATAAGCCATTTTTGTGTATATGGAGCCAATAGTACTCGAAAATATCATTTGAGAAGGGCGTAAGGTATTTAAATATTTTTGTATTTTGCAATTTAAAAATTACTTCATTTTTATTTTTAAAACCGCTGTATCTTCCCAAGGATTGGACATAGGACAATGGTCAATATTGGAGACTTTAATGTAAAATTGTCTGGGAAATCGATTCCCACAATGGGTTTTTGGAAATTTTGACGTCTAGACCACTTTTCAAAAAAACAGTTTAAGTAAATGATTTTTGTATTTTTTTAGGAGAAGCATACCATCCTGCATTTTTCGTCAGTCTTTTGGTAACATCTTAGGCTATTTCCTCAAAAATTTTGAACGAAAAAAAATCGTGACAACACCTTTAAATTTAAGTTTTAGACTTAAAAATTAAAAAATCTCATAGAAGTGGCGTGTATTTTTGTTTCAGTGTATTTTTTTCAGAAAGCTCGTCCAATTTCCTACAAGTTTGTCTTTGACCACTTTTTGATACGACGCAATGGCTTCGAGATACAGTAATTTTTAAATTGCAAAATACAAAAATATTTAAATACCTTACGCCCTGAAAGTAATGGCTTGGCCAGCGTAGCACAAGACTCAAACCGGGTAATCCCAGGGTCGGCAAACTACTAGGTGATTCAAGGGAGGATCGGTTACAACAGAAAAACACGGAAGAATTTCCACTTTTCATCAGCACTTTATTTGGGGTTTTGTTCGTGTGGGTGTGGGTTAGCTTGGCTCACGGATATATGAAAAAGACAAAAGTGTTCAATTCCAAACGCCTCGACCGGATTTTTGTAGCAATATGGCCCCAGAACATAGCCTGAAACTTTGAGCGCATTTGGTTAAGATTTAGTACTTCCACCATTGACCTGAAGTTAGTATGGAACTTTTAAAGATTTACTATGGGAAATTTTCACTTTTAACCTCTTCTTAGATAAAGTTTCCCAAAACCCAATCAAATTTTCTTATTCTCAAGTTTCTTATAGGTTTTGATCCGGGGAACAACTTTGTAGAACATCGCAAAGCGCTAGGAATTGATCCTGAAAAGATACAGGATATTTTTTGGAGCTAAGAATTTTTTTTTAACGTGCTCTAAAAATTTGCCTGTATCTTTCCGGGATTAATTCCTAGCGCTTTGTGATGTTCTACAAAGTTGTTCCCCGGATCGAAACCTATAAGTAACCACTACTTTGAGAAAAATTTATAGGGCATAGGAAAATATACTCGAAGAAGAGTTAAAAAGTTGAAAATAAATAAATTAAATTTATTGAAATTTCTTTATAACTTCAGGTCAATGGTGGAAGTTCTAAACCTTAACCAAATGCGCTCAAAATTTCAGGCTATGTTTTGGGGCCATATTGCTACAAAATTCCGGTTGAGGCGTTCGAAATTGAACACTTTTGTCTTTTTCATATATCCGTGAGCCACGCTAGTGTGGGTGTGTTGTGTGTGGGTTTTTCAGGGGCTAACGTACCGTGATCCGCTCAGCTGATGGTTCGCCTCCGGCGATTGCGGGCCGGCAGAGGAGTTCGTCCAACCTCCACTCTGCGGCGGGAACTGCCCAAAGGGGGGGGGGGGGGGGGTATTGTTGTTGCTGACGGATGCGGCGGCCCTTTGTTCTTGACTGCGAGTCTGGTCTTTGGCGCCAGATGCAGCGTTGTTCGCCGGCCTCCTTGGGCGGCGTCGGTTCTTCCGGCTTCCGTGCCGGGATGATGGACGACCAGCGGGCGTTGCTGGTTCCGGTGGGCAGGCGTCTTCCCTCATTGGCTGATCGGCAGCCCCAGAGTCCACTGAAGCGGGCGTGCCGAGAGGGGACCCTCCTTTGCGGTTAAGGCCAGCGGCCTGAGGGTGGTCGTCCTTGACGATGATGGCGCGGGGAGGCGCCAGACGACGGGGGTGGTCCTATTACGGATTAGACGTGGGAAGCTACCAGCACGGGATTTACGCAACCCAGGCCGACCAATCCGAGATGGACGAGCTGCTCGTGGAAACCTCCTGGTTCCGCCGATGGGAAGGGCGATTGACGACCCTTCGCGGGAGCACGACTTGTCCACTCGGACGCCTGTTTGGAAGAGCTCGATTTTCCCCAAATCGACTTCCCTCAATTGTTTTCCCAAGTCCATTTTTCCCACCATTTCCTTTGTGACGTATTCAAATGCGCCCGCAGGAAACTGGTGGACATCAGCCTCGCTTACACTGATACGCTTCGCCCCATCAAAACTGTTGTAGTGTAGTGTAAGTGGTATAAAATGCTGAGGCGAAGCTTCAATTAACCAGAATTGTAACCAACGGTTACAGCCCTTCTCAAATGTTATTTTCGAGTACTATTGGCTCCATATACACAAAAATGGCTTATATAAGTCTAGGATAACATGTCTAAAAAGTTTCATTGAAATCGGAGAGGGTCGGGTACAAAAGTACCAGAAAAATTCCTGATTTGAGCTGGAATTGCTCTATTTCTTCATTAATTTAGTTTGTTTTGTTTTAAATAAAAGACAAAAAATAACTGCCTCATTTGACATAAAAGGTATGGGAGTTAGATAAAAACCCGGCATCAGAAGTATGAATGCATTGAAGTAGTTTTTAGCATCCATTTGAGTTCTGACTTGATTAATTTTTTAGCACGTGTATCGAAAAGTTATACCTTTGAAATTGCAAATAAATTGTTTTCAAATGGTTGCTATTGTCAGCAATTTTCAATTTTCTTATGCGCCGTTAAAAATAGTAATAAATTGTGGTGTTGTTTTTTTCCGGCCTCCAAAAGTGCAAAAAATAATACTTGAGTTGTTTTTGGTTTTGGTTTTGGTTTTGGTTTTGGTTTTGGTTTTGGTTTTGGTTTTGGTTTTGGTTTTGGTTTTGGTTTTGGTTTTGGTTTTGGTTTTGGTTTTGGTTTTGGTTTTGGTTTTGGTTTTGGTTTTGGTTTTGGTTTTGGTTTTGGTTTTGGTTTTGGTTTTGGTTTTGGTTTTGGTTTTGATGTTGATGTTGATGTTGATGTTGATGTTGATGTTGATGTTGATGTTGATGTTGATGTTGATGTTGATGTTGATGTTGATGTTGATGTTGATGTTGATGTTGATGTTGATGTTGATGTTGATGTTGATGTTGATGTTGATGTTGATGTTGATGTTGATGTTGATGTTGATGTTGATGTTGATGTTGATGTTGATGTTGATGTTGATGTTGATGTTGATGTTGATGTTGATGTTGATGTTGATGTTGATGTTGATGTTGATGTTGATGTTGATGTTGATGTTGATGTTGATGTTGATGTTGATGTTGATGTTGATGTTGATGTTGATGTTGATGTTGATGTTGATGTTGATGTTGATGTTGATGTTGATGTTGATGTTGATGTTGATGTTGATGTTGATGTTGATGTTGATGTTGATGTTGATGTTGATGTTGATGTTGATGTTGATGTTGATGTTGATGTTGATGTTGATGTTGATGTTTTTGAGATTTCATATTTTACAAGACCTACACAATCATACAAGATTTATTCTTATTTTATGTGAGACTTGAAGAAATAAAAAAGAAAGGTAATTTTTACCGAGAACTTCATAACTCATAGAGGAATAAAAACAACAAAAAAGTGCATAACTTTTGATACGGCTGATACTTTGAAAAATATTTGCAACGGCCTTATTGAAACATCAAAATTCAAACTGACATGTTTGAACATGGATTCTGATACAACTTCATTGCAACTGTTTCAAGTTGTTCTGCATATTCTAGGGAAAATGCCTCTTCCTCACCACCCTTTCATCCTCACATAATCGTAGTATCATCACATCGGCAATTTTCCAAAGTCAACAACGAACTCCCTGTCACGTGATACCTTCATCGCCACATCCAAGTTCCAATAGAGGGTTGGGGATTTGAGGTGACTTTTCACCCTTCATGCTGCTTGTACGACTCTCTTCCCCCCTTCAACCATTTCGATACATATTTACATGAACCTGTTCATTACGCCTCTTTCGGATCTGGCTTGAAGTACAAGTCGTCGTCCCCCTTAAGAAATCATCACTAAGTATACTCAGCTCACGCACGTTTCGAGTTTGGCTCGTTTCTTCTTCAAAGAGAAGGGCTTACCAGAGTCCCAGGTAAGGGTCGCGTTGTCGTCGCCAAGCCGTGTGGAGTTTTGGCAACAAAGCCAGCTCGAGCACGTCCTCGAGAGACTTGTACGCTTCGAAACTTCCCTCCCTCCCTCAACCCCCCGTTAACTTTGAAAAAAACGGGGAAGAGGGTCCTTCAAAAGTTGTTCCTGCCATCGATGTTGCCCGACGCCAGAACGCGGGCGCACGCTGCTTCGAGTGTATCATCCGTTAAGTGGCAACGAGACTTTGCAAAAGTTCAACATCAAAAACATGCTATTTGCGTATGGAGATCAGGCCTCAATATGCCACGGCCCGAACATGAACACGTGTGAACTTGAGTGGGTGGGAGGACATGCAACAAAGTTTGGGTGGGGTCTTTTCCATCCCCTTTTTCTCTTTGAAAAATAACACAGGGGATGAAGAAATGACATTGAGATCGTCTATTTTGCATAACTTAGAATCCTAAGTTCAAACAAGGGATGGAACTTTGTTTTGCTTCTTGAAATGGGGAAACAGAACCACTTTAGAACATTTTTATAAAAATAGATATTTTACTTAGAATCATTTTTTTTTTCACCATACAAGTCTTTATACAAATTTGAACACTGTTCATACACAGCAAAAAATCCGATGGTAAAATCGCATGCAAAAGCATGCACATCACCTTTGTGAGCAAAAGTATGTAATATTGTATGAGAAAACGTGTACACAAAAAGCATGTACAAAAGAAAAATAAATCAATTTTGCACACCCCAAAAATAACATCAATCTGGTGAGAGTCATATCCAGATTACCGAGTCCGTGCCCCAACCGTCTCGGCTATCTCGCCGTCTTATAAATGTTGTGTTCAACGCCGATGTACCAGTAGGTTCCCCATACGTCGTATACTGAATTAACTGTATACGATGCATGGGGAACGTACAGCTACATCGGTGTTGATCAAGCTAAATTCACAGCGGCGAGATAGCCGAGATGGTTGGAGCGCAGACTTGGTAATCTGGATATGACTCTCACCAGATTGATGTTATTTTTGGGGTGTGCAAAATTGATTTATTTTTCTTTTGTACATGCTTTTTGTGTACACGTTTTCTCATACAATATCACATGCTTTTGCTCACAAAGGTGATGTGCATGCTTTTGCATGCGATTTACACAGATTTTTTTTACTGTGCATGTGTTATGTAAAAATTCGAAAATATGTATCGTGAGATTTGATTTTCTGATCAATATTGTGTCTTCGGAAAAGTAGCAGATTATGACAAGAACTCTGTGGATAAAAAATGCACCCGGAAAAATACCCTTTTTAAAATTATGTTATCATTTCATAAACTCTATTTACATTGGCAAACATTATTTCCCTCAATTTTGCTTTTTTTATGAGGACAAACAGTGCAAACTTTTGTACTATAGGGTATGTTTAGTGGACATGAAGTTTTGCCAATTTATCATTTAGAAAATAATATAGAGGTTTTGGAAAATAGTGAAAATTTACCCAAAAAGCATACAAAAATCATTTTTGTAATTGTTGGATGTAAATTTGATTTTGTATTTAAAAAAGCTCTTTTGGGCATTTTGGAAAAAAATAGCATTTTCGTTAATAAACATTATTACTCTAAATTTTCAGATTTTTTCATAGTGTCTGTCATCCAAAAATTCTAGAAAAATATATTAGAAGAGCTGAGAAAAATTTCAAAAAATTAAATTGTTGATCCCCCTTTAAAATTTCAATCTTGATTTTAAAAATTAGATAAAGCCAACCCCTTTAAGGTTGAGAAAATTTCATAAGATTATTACTTTTACGCACTCAAAATCGGATCAATAGTTTTCATGATATCATCGATTAAAACATTACACAGTGGGAAAATTCGAGGCAAAAAACGGGCCTAATTGATGCCGGTCAATTAGAACTTTCAACCGAGACTTTTCTTATGTGAAAAATTCCGAAGAATCGATTGGTGTTGGTGAGAACCCGCGGAAATTTGCGTAAGGCCCGTTTAAGGCCGATTTACACTGTTTTTTGTTGTTTTTATTTGTTTTAAATATGTTGCTGAAATGTTCAATATTTTGACATTAATTTTTCTTAAGTGAAACATTCCGAAGAATTGATTGGTGATAATAAGAACCCGCGGAAAATTCCGATGCACCCATTTTTTTGCTGTTTTAATTAGTTTTAAATTGTTTGCAGAAATGTTCAATCCTTTGACTCACGTGAAAAAATCCGAGGAATCAATTGGTGACGATAAGAACCCACTAAATGTAGGGTAGAGTAGTCATCAATGAGACACGGGGAACAATGATAAAATAGCTCTCACAAGACGTAGTTTCAACCAATCAGGCTCATATTTGGGGGAAAGGTGTGTCTACTAGATACACGTCTGCCATAATAGTGGCTTTGGTTATGGACGCTCCCTTGCAAAGTTATTCATACATGTTTGATTCTGGGGTGTAAAAGTAAATTATGACTAAAAATTACATTTTCGCTCATAGACTGCCATTAACACAAAAACTAATATTTCTCCAAATTTCTTTCGTCATTTCACAGGGCATTAGTTGGGCTACAATGTCCTTTCATTAGGTTTGGCCAAAATTTAAAATATACCCAGAATCCAGGGCTGTCTCATTGTTCCCCACTCATTTCAGCCCATGGGTAACAATGAGACACTTTGATTTTTCTTCATTAAACTTTTCAAAATCTATGGAAATCTTTCAAAACATGAATTGGAAGTGAATTTTGGCATATTTAGTGAGTTTGAACTTCATTTAACCAAAAATATAAAGTTATTTGGTAAAATATAAGGATTTTACAAAATTTTAATACTTTTTAGTATAACTGTTGTTATTTGAAGTTTCAGGTTGGCAAAATTGCTTTAGAATGTTCAAGGCAAGTCACCTGCAATGGAACAATACAAAATATGATGTTTTACTAGAAAAGTATTGATTTTCGTAGAGTGTCTCATTGTTCCCCACCTGTCTCATTGTTCCTGCCAAGTGCTTCTACAATGAGACAGTTGAATAACTCTGGCTGTAGAGGTCGAATTGATCTCATATTTTGGTCAATGTTAGAACACATTAAAAGAAAGAAAATGCAACAAAAAGCTCTTTAAAACATGCAAATGAAAAAAATACAAAAACCGTTGAAGTTTAAAAACCAAAAGTGTCTCATTGATGACTACCCTACCCTACCTGATACTCATTGTGATGGAGTAGAGTAGAGAGAAGAAAAAGTTTTGTCAAAATATTGAACATTTCAGCAACATATTTAAAACTAATAAAAACAGAGTAAATCGGCCTTAAACGGGCCTTAGGCAGATTTCCGCAGGTTCTCACCAGCACCAATCGATCAATCGGAATTTTTCACATAAGAAAAGTCTCGGTTGAAAGTTCTAATTGACCGGCATCAATTAAGAATCATATCTCAGTTATCGAAGGCCGGAACGGTAAAAAAAGTCCAAACAAGTTGAAAATTGTCTCAACAATTAAAACATATATTTTGTCGGAAATAAACATTATCATAAAGATTGTGAAAAAAAAGGTGCAGGTGGTTATGTTACACATGACCAGTATGACAAAGAACTTTGCAAGATGATTGTTGAAATTTTCGATTAGAATGTCCGGTCCAAATTTCCCCCTTATAATTACCGTCCTATCGAACTAAGGGGACGGAAATTGCTGAAATAGAAATCGAAGTGAAATCAATTGACTTTCCTTCACCACTCGAAAGTTACTAAGATGCGGGAATGTTTTTGCAAGGCTGTTGCAAGCAATCGGCGGCAGTAAAGGAAATTTGAACAGCAGACATTAAATCTGCCCTTTACAGGGCTCTAATTGATTACAAGATCAAAATCAAACCATCCACATTAACGACCCCCGGGTCTTTTGTGGTCTCTATTGCAAGTTTCTGCTCAAACCTAGGAGTCCGAAGGCTTGAATGGGGAGAGCACCCAAACCTCTTTCTACTCCAAGGAACCTTCCATCCCAGTGTTTGAACTGACGACCTTTGGATTGCGAGTCCAACCGCCGCCAGCGATTCCACCGGAGTAGGCTTGGTTTGGTGTGTTGTTTGTACTTATGGCATGGAGACGACTCCTACACCTGGAATGACTTAACGGCCTAACAACCAAGGCTGGGACCGACATTTTTACTTCCTCATCCAATGGAAGGTTGCAGCAGATGGGAATCGAACCCAGAATCATCCGCTTACAAAGTGGACAGCGTAACCATTCGGCCACGCACTG
Source organism: Culex quinquefasciatus (assembly GCF_015732765.1). Taxonomy (NCBI): domain Eukaryota; kingdom Metazoa; phylum Arthropoda; class Insecta; order Diptera; family Culicidae; genus Culex; species Culex quinquefasciatus. The sequence continues at coordinate 63,332,458 of NC_051862.1, read as the reverse complement.
TCACGAGATTTCGAGATATTTATTCTAAATTTCCAGAAACAGATTTTCACAGTGGCACAAATAAAATGTGCATCGCAGTAATCTATTTATTACTTCCTGCCTAATAAGCAATATATTTTAACTGCTTAACTTCAGATAGTGGCCAAATGCAACTTTTTATGTCCAGTAGCAAAAATCATAAAGTTTGATACCCATATTGCTCCAACTCTTACGATTCGGTAAATGTCCCCCCATCGGAACATCCCTGGGGCCTCCGGCCACTCCGTATTGTGGCCATTACTGCCGAAATGTCAAATTTCATATCCAGTATCAAAAACCATAATGTTTGATACCCATATTGCCCCAACTCTTACGGTCTGGCAAATGTCCCCCCATCGGAACATCCGCGGGGCCTCCGGCCACTACTGCTGAAATGTCAAATTTCATGTTCAGTATCAAAAACCATAATGTTTGATGCCCGTATTGCCACAACTCTTACGGTCCGGTAAATGTCCCCCCTTCGGAACATCCCCGGGGCCTCCAGCCACTCCAGTCTAGGTGTTGGCCAGTTCCAATGATCGACTCCCGCGACTGGCATGTCTTAGCTGGTCCTTGCCTCCAAGCCATCTGCACCCGGACCTCCAGGCCGTCTGCTACCGGGCCACCAGGCCATCTGCTTCTGATGTGTTCTCGTCGACGTCCAGCAATAGAATGAATTTTCTGGACCGACCGAGCCGCGTTTTGTTGCCTCGTCGACGATCCGAAAATTATGAGGTAGAGTGGGGGTGATTTTAGATACATCAATCTCACTTCTCTCGATTGACTGATTGGGAAACGTTTGTTCAACCAACCAGCGTGCACCAAAAAGAGGGGAAATTTGCCGAGAGGGGAATTCGTCACGTAACGTTTTGCTTCGCGAAAATTTTGGATTGACACCCCGTATAGAAACCTTAGGACAAAGTTCTTTGTCAAAATCATTGAATTTTAACTTTGACATGACTTTTAACATTTTTCAAGAGAGTTTTTTTTTCTGATTAAGATTCCAAATATCATTTTTGTAGGTAAATTTACGAAACTAAAAATAAATCACTTTTTTAAGTTTGTCAAAAATATTTTCTTACTAATTAAAAGCTAATTTGAAAATTATCAATTTTTTTCACTGTGCTTTTTTCCCGAACAGCCATAATCATAACTTATTAAGGCTACCAACTCTGGCTGAGCAAAATTTCGTACACTGTTGGCCGATATGACCCAATGGTATAACCAAAATTGTTGAGGAATTATTTGAATAAATTTGAATTTGGGACTTAAAAATATTAAACTGCGCCGTATTTATAACTTACAAATTTTACTTTGCTCAGAGTTCTTATGACTTGAACGTTTAAATACATTCACTTTTTTGTTATTGAAAGTTTACAAAGTGTCAGGTTTGCTTCTACGAATAATATCGATCGGAGTGTTTTCACGAAAACATTCGCTAATTTAAAAAAAAAAGTTGAATCTCTATAGAATCAATATGTTTGGTAAGGAATTTGAAGAGAACAATTATTGATAATCAACTATGAACTGAGGCAAACCTGGAAAACTATACCGATTATCCTTTGAAAATCAAACTGATAGTTCAATGAAAATATCTAATTAGCAAAAGCTTTGGCCAAAACAAAAGGCTAATCAATTAAAAAAGTAGTTTTTGTCATTATTAAAATTCCGTGCAAATTCGTACTAAACGAAAAGGAAGAAATCCGTATAGTTGGTAGCCTTAGCCATAACCTATAACTTTGCCCTAGATAAAAAAAGGAATCGTTCGATCCAAATCAAGAAATACAGTGAAAAGTTGATTGCAAAAACGTTAAGAATTGCTCAGGTGGGTTATTCTCCTCAAATTCATGCAAAATCGGAACAAAAATTTTTCAGGACTTTTACTAAGAGACGTTTTTTATTGATTGCTAACTCAAAACTGCACAGCGAAAAAATCATGGTAATACTTTACACATCATCAGATTATCAGATTAAACCTTTTTTTTACATAGCAGATATATTCCTTTACACCCAGAACTGGGCATCGGCATACGAGAGGATAAAGAGCACGATTCGGTAGTAAAATGGTACTGTGTGCGGACGGAGAGGATAAATCCCGAAATTACCGAGAGTACTTTACTCATGGGTTCATTTTCAAAAAAAGTTCATTTATCAAAAAAAAGTACCGGTACCGAGACTCGAACCCAAGACCTTCGTTTTATTGAACCGTGCCTTTGCCGTATGGGCCACTAGGGTGTAATATGGTTGTATGGAAAAAAAATAAAGTTGTCCAAATTTAGCGAGCACAGCAATTTTTCAGTTCTTTTTGGGGTCCTAAACAACTCCCCAAAGTTTGGGAACGATTGGTTTAGTCCTCACTTTGCGCAAAGCGATTCAATTTTCCATATAAATTTGTATGGGAAAAACCATTTTTTTGGATTTTGATATTTATAAAATTTACGTTTCACGCTGTACTAAAACCGGATTCATATTCGGATGCTCTGGAATGTGCTCTACAACTTTCCCGAAAAGAGTATGGTGGTAACTTGCTCCTATAAAAAGATACAGCGTTTTCAAAACTCGTCTAAAACGTGTTTTTTGATCGAAAATCACGTTTTAGACGAGTTTTGAGGACGCTGTATCTTCTTTCAGCGACAAGCTAGCACCATACTCTCTTCGGGAAAGTTGTAGAGCACATTTCCGAATATGAATCCGGTTTTAGTACAGCGTGAAACGTGGATTTTATAAATATCAAAATCCAAAAAAATGGTTTTTCCCATACAAATTTATATGGAAAATTGAATCGCTTTGCGCAATGTGAGGACTGAACCAATCGTTCTCAAATTTTGGGGAGTTGTTTAGGACCCCTGAAGGAACTGAAAAATTGCTGTGCTGGAAAATCGATTTTCATATTACACCCTAATGGGCCACCATGGTTCGGTAACTAAGTGGGGGTCATTTGTCCATACAAGCCACTCACTAGGATGAACTGTTCCAATGAACGAATGAACACGCGAGAGGTCTTTACTCAAGCAAAATAGTACTTTCCTCACGTTTATTTTCGGGAGAACTTTCCCCTCGTTCTTTAACTTTGTGTGTACATACGTAATATTATCACACCCAAAACTGGCAGCGCTAGTCCGAGAGAATGATGGTCTCGAGTCGAGAGAATAGTGGTACCATTCACGGACGCAGAGAACACAGCTCGAGATGGGCGATAGAACTATTCTCTCGAGGTTCATTTGCAAAAAAAGTTCATCCGTCAAACAAAAAACCAAAAGTGTCGACAACGGGAATCGAACCAGAGACCTTCGACAAACCAATGCAATGACTTAGCTGCCTCGGCCACCACAGCTTGGTGACCAAGGAGAAGTCAGAAGTCGATGTATGACACTTGTTGGAGATTTATTGATTCAACTAACGAATGAACTCATTTGTTATGATGGTGTGAGTTGGTACCATTATTCTATCGATTTTGGCACTGAGCCCTCAATAAATTTTGAGAGAACGATTATCTCGACTCTGAATTTTGGGTGCATGATTTTTTTACTGTGGGTAAAACGGTAGAAGGAAGTCAAAGGGACTGATGTATATTGTATACTTAAAATTTTAAGTAGCTGAATTTAAAATAAAATGAAAGACATTTCATTTCATGAGAAATTCAATGTGCTTATCAAATCTACAATAACCCGGAGAGGCTTTATTTAATCAGAAGAAAAACAAATCAATTTAAAATAATAGTTTTTGTAACTTTGTAGACTAACTTTCCAGAGTTTATTTGTGTTCTACAAAAGTGTAGAGCAGACAAAAACAAATAAAAGTGTGTACAAAAAGTAATTTGTACATTACGAGTTTTCAAGTTTTCACAATTTTTTTTTTGAAATTTAGTCTTTTGCAATTTTTTGAAATATTCACCGTTCAAACTCAACCCTATTTTTCTGAAGAAAAAAAAATCTGAACGTTAGGCAAATTTCACATAAGAATAACTCTTTGGATGATATCCTGGATCATCTAATGACTCTCTGGAGTGAGTCAACAGTCGTATCAAGTAAAAGATCGGTGAATTTCAACTTCAGAACATGTCCATACGGCTTTAGTGGGTATGGTTGATGAAGAAGATTGAAAAATCTATACTAAACAATAAAACGTTAAAACATATATATTTTCAATACTAATATTGATACATTTGCTTTTGTACTGAAAAAGGAACTGTGATACTTCAAAATTATATCCAAGCTCAAATTTAACAACAATCGAAATTATTAGATTGAACGTTTCTATCCCGGATAAAAAATTACCATTTGATTACCATATTGGATCATACAATGACACTTTGAGAAATGGTAACTATTTGTGAAATCGTTTTTTCAATTTCCCAAAATTAAAATTTAACTATATTAAACTATTTGTGAACTGTTTGATTTAAGGTTACTTTTTGCCAAATAGTACTTAAACCATTTATTTACCATACAACAAATAGTTTTTTGACGAAAATAGTACTGAGTTTTTTAAGGTTACCATTGCTAACCACCCTTATGCCAGATGGTTAAACCATTTGTGAGATAGTAAAAATTCATGCCAACCATATAAATACCATTTTTAAAATAGTAGTCAAACATTTTTGGAAATGGTAGTAACAATATAGTTTAAAGTTCAATTACCATATGAAAAAAAGTTTTTATATGGTACTTTTTTATGCGGGATGACCGCGATGACTATACCTCGAAATCTTCAGAAACATGACATTCAAGAAAGAAGAAAGCTCCCCAAAAGCCATGCCACTCCGTGTCGTAAAATCAACATCCTCGACGGTGGTGGGCTCAAAACGGCGAGAAAATGGAAAGGATTTTCATCATTATATCGGAATCAGCAGCTTTTGACCTTCCAAAAGTGATTTATTAAGCCCCGGGATTTGCTGCATCAACGGAAAACACAACACACAAATAAAGGCATGGCCCAGCTCAGACTGAAGTGGGTGGTTGGGGTGGGGAGAATGATGACTCGGATTATGCTCGTCGCCCCGGCTCGGTAATGATGAGGTTTGTGATTTTTATTTTTTGCTGATGTTCTTCGATTGGATCATTAGGGTGTAATATGGTTGCATGGAAAAAAAATAAAGTTGTCCAAATTTAGCGAGCACAACCATTTTTCAGTTCCTTTTGGGGTCCTAAACAATTTCCCAAAGTTTGGGAACGATTGGTTTAGTCCTCACTTTGCGCAAAGCGATTAAATTTTCCATATAAATTTGTACGGGCAAATAATTTTTTTTGGATTTTGATACTTATAAAATCCACGTTTCACGCTGTACTAAAACCGGATTCATATTCGGATGCTCTGGAAGGAGCTCTACAACTTTCCCGAAGAGAGTATGGTGCTAACTTGCTACTATAAAAAGATACAGCGTGTTCAAAACTCGTCTAAAACGGGTTTTTTGCTCGAAAATCACGTTTTAGACGAGTTTTGAGGACGCTGTATCTTCTTTCAGGGACAAGCTAGCACCATACTCTCTTCGGGAAAGTTGTAGAGCACATTCCAGAGCATCCGAATATGAATCCGGTTTTAGTACAGCGTGAAACGTGGATTTTATAAATATCAAAACTCAAAAAAATGTGTTTTCCCATACAAATTTATAGGGAAAATTGAATCGCTTTGCGCAAAGTGAGGACTAAACCAATCGTTCCCAAACTTTGGGGAGTTGTTTAGAACCCCAAAAGGAACTGAAAAATTGCTGTGCTGGAAAATCGATTTTGATATTACACCCTATTGGATCATGTTACCAGTTTAGTCTGTGATGTGGAATTCTCTTTCAAGCGCCGATGGGCTGGGCTATGTTCGCCACAGGTTCATGCATTTTGCAGCTGGTTACACCGCGGAAAAGCGTTTGATTAGGTCGGTTGGTTTGGGGTGAGGCAGGTCGGCACTAATTGGAAATGTTTTTCCACGCTGACTGGTGGAACGCTGTGCGGAATGCGTTATTATTATTCTGTCATTGTTATAAGTAATTTCCAAAGGATTTGCTAATTGACTGTGGGCCATTATAATTTATGGTTACGCATTGATCTGTGCAAAAAGTGGTGATGGTGGATGGTGTTAGAATGGAAAAGTGAATTTTGTAATTACAACCGCTTCATTAGCGAAATTCCACCCGAGTTTGTTGGATTGTAAAAAAAATCTTAGTTTTATTGTTTCAATGGATTGTGATTATTTTTTTTAATATGCTCTTTTAAATTGAAATTAACATTTTGGATGTGAGTGGTGAAAAATTAGTTCATTACGTTTATTGGTTCAAACAGAAATCAAAAAAATTATACGCACCTTCGAGACTGAACTTTAATTACATTTAAATTAAAAAAATTGCAATTTAAATTTTAGAACACACAAAAATTCCAGCAGAAAATTGTAACTTCAACGATGCCCCCGTCTGTATTCCTTCAATGCCTAAAGACACCAAAGAAAACCCCTCTAAAGAGTGAGTGAAGAAAATGTCATGTTTCATAAAGTCTTGACACTGACAGGCCACGAGATCGCTTCTGACATGATGGATGGGATGGGGTGTTTGAGTGGGTGGTGATTCTCCACACGTGAGTTTGTGTGGGATGATGTATTCCCCCGTGTTGACATCTCGTGTGCGTGTGCGTTTGCGTGGTTACTTTGCCACCACTTTTAGCAACAGGACACCACCATTTTCGGCAACTATGATAAATGCTTGACTTGATTGAGTTGTCTGCTTGGGGGTGAAAATGGCCTTCATCGTGTTGAGGGCAAGGTAATGAGAGGTTCAAGGTATTTGCGGTGAAAAATTATCACGAACTTTTTAAAGAGATTGAAAAAAGTGAACCTAATTCACAGGTGATGAGTATCTCGCATGACCCCCCAAAAAACTTCCCAACAACATCACCGCTAATGATCAAAAGAAAGATTTAGAGAGGTAAACACAAAGGTCTCGTCCCAACACCGTGGTGTCGACAGGGGCAAGTTCATCCATTATCAACCTGGACCTTTTTAAGCTTTGCTTTTCTATTTTTCTTTTTTTCTCCCCCTGGAGGGTGATTATCTGACCCATTGTTGATTGCTGATTTCATGAACACCGCGCGAGGAAAACTCCACAACAAATGGACTCGATGGGAAAGGGGCGAAAGAAAGGAGTGTGCCGTCCCAAAGTCAATTTTAATTACAGCTTTTTCGAGATGTCTCTGAATCTTGGTCAGTTCAAGAGCAGGGAAGAGAGGGAGGATAATTGAAATTAAAAAAAGATTTTTGGTCAAATTACGCTATAAGCATTAGATTTTCAATTTTATTATAAGTAATTTAATTCATTTTATGTCACCTGTTTTACAAAAAAAATAAATTCAAACTCAAACAGAATAAATTATTTTGAAGGTATGTTATTGTTAACCTGTTTTTATACTTAAAAAATAACAATGATGCAAAACATTCAATATAACGCCCTTTTGAAATGTGAGTCTTGATTTAAAAAAAATGTTGAAAATATTGTTTTCGAAAAGATTGGAAAATTTCACGAATGTTTCATTTTTAACATTGAAAATCGGATCAATAGTTGCCAGGCTTCACTGAACACCAAGATCTGGTGCGCCGTGGTGCGGTTTTCGTGTCACTCTAGAAACCAAACCGAGCTGTTTGTTGTCACACCATACACCCAAAATTCCGAGTCGAGAGAATCGTTCCCTCAAAATTTATTGAGGTCTCAGCGCCAAAATCGAGAGAATAATGCTACCAACTCACACCACCATAACAAATCATTCAATGAGTTCATTCGTTAATTGAAACAATAAATCTCCAACAAGTGTCATACATTGACATCTGACCACTCTGTGTTTACCTAGCTGTGGTGGCCGAGGTAGTTAAGTCATTGAGTTAGTATATCAAAGGTCTCTGGTTCGATTCCCGTAGTCGACACTTTTGTTTTTTTTGTTTTTACGGATGAACGTTTTTTTTGCAAATGAACCTCGATAGAATAATTCTCTCGCCAATCTCGAGCTGTGTTCTCTGTGTCCGTGAATGGTGCCACTATTCTCTCGACTCGAGGCCATTATTCTCTCGGACAAGCGCTGCCCAGTTTTGGGTGTAGCAACTGTACCGAAAGCACCTTGGTACACCACCGGTGCACCCAAACTGTATACCAAGGATGCAACTCAACATATGGTTGATCCAAGTAAACCGGAGGCGACATTGTTTTGATTGAGGTTTGCCAGCCATCATTCACAACTTCGGGATGGCGTGGCGGTTGTTGTCTCCGTCTTTTTACCACGAGGTTCCTGGTTCAATCCTGGGTACAATTATTTTTGAGGATTTTTTTTTTCAATATTTGCTGTCAAAATTACTGATTATATAAATTTTTTAAGTAACTTTTTCGAACCTGCGACGCTTTAGTCAAAGAGTTAGAAAATTGAATGGATTTTTGTAGTGGAATAGAGAAAACATTCCATATTATGCAGGCAGGTTTAAGTGAAAATGCCTATTTCAGGGTTATATGCACGAGAAGTTAAAGTTTATATTTCATGACACTACGAAATTTGACACTATTCCTAACGAACTATTCTAAACAAATAAAAAACATTCAAAATATAAATTAATAACAGTCGAGATTCGAACCAAGAACCTTTAAAATACTAATGCACTGCCTTTGACAACCACACCATTAAGAACTGTTTAGTTGAGTTGGCTTGCAAGGCATCAAGAGTTCCAAACTTCTCCCGTGTGGTAGGCGCAGAAACCATGTCAGTTTTGTGTACCCGATCCACACCGCCGTCACACCAAACTTCGGTTTGGTGCACCGATCAAGCTACCGAGTTGTGTCGGGTTTTGGGTCGTGACGAGAAATGGTGCGCATAGAAAAACCGGTATCATAGCAAACCGTTGTCGCACCCGTCAAAAGGTAAGTCTGATAGTTGCTGAGATATCGACATTAGAAAAAGGTGGGTTGTTTGGGTGAGACTTAGAAAACATCAATTTTCCTGTCTTTAACCCTCTACAACCTAACCCCGCCTTTAGACGGGCTTCGATCTAAAAAATCGCCAATGTTTTTAAAAATGTCATTTTTTTAGGGGTCATCTTTGGCTGTGTTTTTTACTAACATTTCCTATATTTTCAGTAAAAAGAAGTATGCAGTAATTTTTGAAGTGTCCCAGACTATGCCTCTACGCAAAATTTCTGAATACTTTCTAAAACATATCAGAAAAAAATTCAAACAGTTTCTTTTTTGCAAGTCAAGTTTCATTGACAAAAAGTGAATTTAAAAATCACCATTTTTTTACTGTGTATTCATTTTTTTCAGTGTAGTCCAAATCCATACCTACAACTTTGCCAAAGACACCAAATCGATCATAAAAATCCTTCAAAAGATACAGATTTTTGAATTTTCATACATCATTTTTGTTTGGGCAGCTGCCAAATTTGTATGGAAAATTATATGGTCAAACTAATGATGTAAAATGGATTCTTTGGGCATAACGAAGGCACTAATAAAGTTTCAGCCGGATTAAAAAATTAAAAAAATAAATTTAAAAAAGACCGATTTCGTAGAGAATTGCTCCATTACTTCACCCATACAAGTCTCCATACAATTTTGGTGGTGTTCATGCAAAAATGATACGTAAATATTCGAAAATCTGTTACTTTTGAAGGAATTTTCCAATCAACCAAGTCTTCGGCAAATTTGTAGGTATCTATGAGGAATAATCCGAAGAATAGGTACACGAATAAACAAATTTGCGCTTTTTTAATAATTTTTTTTCGCAATCTCAATTTTCCTTAATCCAATTTTTTTGATACGGGGGATCAAAACTGCAACTTTTGAGCCATAGAGAAGTACAGCCAAAAATGTTGAGTGTTGAATTTTCGAAAATATTATTGATTTTTGGAAAAAATCGCAATTTCATACATAATTTTTTTATATCATTTTATGGAAATTTGAATTTGAAACCGAAGAGTTCTTTACAGATTTTTTGATAAAGTTCCCCGTTTTCAAGATATAGCCACCGAAAGTTTGATATGTGTAGTTTTTCGATTTTTTGAAATAATGGCAATGAGAGACCATTTCTTAAAATATGTTTTTTTTATTTCAGAAAATTTGCTATAAAATTGTCTATGAGACATTGAAGATTGGACCTCTGATTGCTGAGATAAAATGCTTAAAGAAAAAGCAAATACAAAATTGAAATTTTTTTAGTCTCATACTAACATTCACGCATTTTTTATGCCAATATCTCAGCAACTAATGATCCATTTTTCAATGATAAAAAATTAAACATTCGCAAAATTGTCCGATCTTTTCGTAAACAATATATTTAAAATATTCAATATTACGCCCTTTTGAATTGTTAGTCTTGATTCAAAAACAAATTAAATATTGTTTTCGAAAAGATCGGAAAATTTCACGAATGTTTCATTTTTTATCATTGAAAATTGGACCATTGGTTGCTGAGACATCAGCATTAGGAAATTGAGGATTGTTATGTTGAGATTTAAAAACTTCAATTTTCCTGTTTTTTTTTTTCTTTCAACCGCTGTATCTCAGCAACCAGAAGTCCAGTCTGCAGTGTTTAATAGCAAATTATCTGAAATAATTTTTTTTAGCAGTAATCTCTCATTGTCACAATTTTTCAAAATCGAAAAACTGACAATATTTTACTGAAATCAAACATTTGATGGCTATATCTTGAAAACGGGGCACTTTATCAAAAAATCTGTCCAGTACTTTTCGGTTGCAAATTCAAATTTACATTAAATATGAGGTAAAAAAAATTATGCATTAATTTGAGATTTTTTCCAAAAAATCAATATAAATTTTTAAATTTTTTGGCTTTTCTTTTTTATGTGTCAAAAGTTGCGGATATAGGGCAATTGAGTTTTCGTGAAAAAAAAAGTTAGTTTAAAAAGTGTAAATTCATTTTCCGTGTACCCATTTTTGGAATATTCCTCATCGATACCTACAACCAAGGGACCTGATTACTCCAAAAAGACTCATTCGCTCACGACCACAAATCTAACACGAAGAAAAACTGCTCTGACCGTTTCCTACCGTTTGTCACTTCCACACCGTTCGCTCAAGAAAACTCTCTCTTTGCGCTCGCTCTCACTCCATTCAGGTCGTACAGCGAATGGTTCAGAGAGACCGATTGCGCTATGTCGCTCAGTCGAAATAGTTTGCGATCGGCTTTGTATCGCTCATTTATCAAACTGCTGAAAATCAATGTTATCAAACATGTTTTGCAATTTTGTTGATAACACAACATCAAATACACATTTAAAAGCAATTTCCACCTTGCCAAATATCAACTTACGGCAAACTGTGGTAGCGCAGGCCAAAAGAGTGCCGATTTTGTTAGATTCTCTCCTCTCTCAAAATTTTCGTGTTTGAATCCGGTCTGCGGACGGAGTAGGCACAGAAATTCACGAAGTATTTGTGTCGCTGGGAGAAGTGATTGAGTAAGTCGCTGTCAGCATGAGTGTCGTGTGCGCTCGCGCCTGGTTGCAAGCTCCTGTCGGCAAAGATTCGTTTGGCGATGAGTGAGTGATTTCTGATCTTTGGACCGAAAATCAGGACCCTTGCCCATAACTTTGCCGAAGACATCAAATTGATTAGAAAATTTCTTCAAAAGTTACAGATTTTCGAATATTTACATACCATTTTTGTATGAACAGCTACCAGAATTGTATTGAGACTTGTATGGGTGAACCAATGACCCTTACAAAGTTTGAGCCAAATAAAAAAATACAAAAAATAAAAATGGTCAATATTTCTTGATTTAAAAAAAAGTTCTTTAATAATACCAATGACACAACGCTTTGAAGATATTTTTTTTTAAATTTAATGCAAAATATGACTTTAATCGGAATTAAGATTACACAAAATTTTCCACAAAACCAGATCAAGTCATGAAAAGACAACCCACCTCCACACACCTGCGAAGATTAATGATTGGGAAACGGCGAAGACGGTCAAATTGAAACAATGGAAAAACACGGCACAAAACGTCATCCCTTGTGGGGAAAAGTTTTGTGCGTTCCATCCCATTTTTCCCACCTCTCCCCCGCTCTGGAATCGTTTTTCAGACAAGGGATAAACAGCGCTGAATTGGACACGTTTGGGAGCTTAACGATGACCGCCACGAAACAGGTGAAACTAAGCATAAGCGAAGGATTAATTAAAAGATGCTGGAGGATCATCAATCTTGAACCCCGGAACCTGGTGGAATCATGCTGAGGCACACCTTTCGTCTTTGATAAGGGTCTACTGCACCTTTCAGAAGGGGTTTTGGGTGGAGTTTGGTGGGTTTTTGGCCGGACCTTCGAGGTTGAGGTGTGTCAAAACAAAGAAGCATATTGGGGAGGGATTTTCAGCTCATCAGCGGTTTTCTTTCTTTCGGAAACTTAAACTCAGGGACAGGTGTTTGTGCTTTTCTAAACTTTTGATTTAGATATAATCTCGATTTAAACTTTGGTAACCTGAAAGAGACATATTTTATTACTTCATGACATTTTGAACGAATTGAAAAAAATACGAATAAGAAAAAGATTTTGAAAGCCTGAGAGAGGATTCAAAGAATGTTAAAATAGTCAAAAGATTTTTCTTTTCTTGATTTTCGTATAAAAAAACAAGATTTTTTTTTTAATCAAAAAGCATGATCAGCCTATTTTGTGATTTCAATTAAATCTAAAAATATACAAAAATCGATACCAAGTAAACAACGACAACGAAACAAGAGATCACTCGCTGCCACCAAGGGTCAACCACGAACCATCAAAGGCACCAAACAAACCACCCACTCACCCACAAAAGTTTTCCCAAAACTGAGTTAACTACCAAACGACCCAGATAATGCGGACGGGGACGAAATCTTTCCTCCGTGTTGTACGTGCCTAATTGGATTTTCACAAAACAATATGCGTTTTTCGGGCTGGGGTTTGCAAAACTTTTCCATGAGCCGTGCTAAATTTCCCACCTCGGAAAAAGCCCTTTTCCACACCTCAGCCACGTGGATACTGAGTTTTTGAGATTTTTTTGCCGAATTAATTTAATTATGCCCGCTTCGCGAAAGATTAATGAAGATAAGAGGCCTAGATCTAGCATTAACGCACAGGCTTCTGGTTGAGGTAAGCGAAAAGGATTTTCACGAAAATCACAAATGAGCGGAGATTTAAAATCTCCGTTTTTCCGCTCCCGACCCGGTCTAAGCTGAGGCTAATGGAAATTAATGAAAGAGTCTGAGTCTGTGTGTGTTTATTGAGTTAGGCTAATGAAACGTGGAAAATTCTGAGCGGAGTTTTCCCGGGTAGCTCCGCGACTCCCAACAGTTTTGATGGTTGGTTGCTCCGATACTAAACTTCTCGCTAATCCAGCTGAGCCTGAGCCGTTAACGAGTTTTCAACTGAATTATATTAGAGATTGAATGGTTGGAAAGGCCCGCGAGGTGTTGGAAATTGGGTGCTTGCCAGGACGCGGCAATGATGGGATTATAAATCATTTGAATTGCAATGAAATTTGTAAGTGTTGAATAGTTGATGTGAAATGATGAACTTGTGTGTTGTATTTTTTCATATTTACTATTTGAAATCGTATTAAACAAAGTCCTCTGGTATCAAAGTTGGCCAATTACATTTATGAAACGTTTATTTGGTAGGTTTGTACTTGTCTCCATTGTTAGACCTCCATAAAAACTGTATTGTGTCTTGGGATAAAAATGTCTTATTTTGCAGATTTTTTCATAACTGCCCGTACATTTAAATGTTTGAAACTTTCAGAAAATTTCCTATGAAGCCATTTTCAAAGTTCAAAGACCAAAGAAAAAAAACAATCAAATTGTTCAAATTGTTGAAATGTAAGTGCTATTTAAAAGGGTTTTTTTTTTCGAATTTCTCAGAAATCTAAATCGCCAATTAACCATTCCCTAGAAATTTTGGTTGAAAAGATGAAAAAATAAATGGTTATTTTTATGAGAATAATTAAACTAATAGAGATTACCTCATTTCTTTTTCATAATATTTGAAGATTTGAAGCTATAATAAATAAGAGTGAATAATTGCGAGATCTATGAAAGACGGAAAGGTCCGCAATATTGATTCCACGACTCGTGTTTTCAAAATCAGTTTTAAAGCAAATGTCGTAACGTAAAATTTTTCTGTTTGTTGCAGACGAGAAAAAGTAAACTATCGAGTTCAGAAATAATGTTGATCAGGAGTTTGTTATCGCGAAAATACGTATTCCCCGACTCGCGTTTTTTGAAGAATTTTGAAGAAAAATGCCGTGTCTTAGAAAGTAGCAGGCGGTAAAAAAGCCGTAAGCATCTGTCGAGTTTAAAAATTGATTTAAGTCTAATAGAAGTTTTTTAATGTTCGACGTTAAGTTTCACCTTATGACTTCAAGATTTGAATGCAGCAAAAACGAAAAAAGGCTAATCTCTACACTTTACATTATTCTTTAGTTAGTGAATTTTCAAGATTTTGCAAACAGTGTGAAATTCGTAAAATATTCTTAAATCAATTTTTCGAAATAACGACATAATAAATATTTCATCCATAAAGACTTTTTAAGTATTTTTTAAGTTTTCTATTGAAAAGCGTGATATGAATCATTTGAAAAATTAAATTCGTGGTTCGCAAATTCATGAGCGCATTTCACGATTACGGGAATTGTTTTTTTTTCTGGATGACATTATTAATCATTTGATAGCAGTTATTCTTGTACCCGGGACCGTGGTGTAGGGGTAAGCGTGTTTGCCTCTCACCCAGTCGGCCTGGGTTCGATCCCAGACGGTCCCGGTGGCATTTTTCGAGACGAGATTTGTCTGATCACGCCTTTCGTCGGACGGGAAGTAAATGTTGGCCCCGGACTTACCTAAAAAGGTTAGGTCGTTTGCTCAGTCCAGGTGTAGGAGTCGTCTACCTGGGTCCTGTCTCGGTGGAGTCGCTGGTAGGCAGTTGGACTAACAATCCAATGGTCGTCAGTTCGAATCCCGGGGTGGATGGAAGCTAAGGTGTAAAAGAGGTTTGCAATTGCCTCAACAATCAAGCCTTCGAACACCTAGTTTCGAGTAGGAATCTCGCAATCGAGAACGCCAAGGCAATGCTGTAGAGCGAATAATTTGATTTGGTTTTGATATTCTTGTACCGTAAACCGGGGTGACTTTGATAGGATTTCAATTTGTTTTAAGAATATTTTCCAACAGGTAAGGTTTTTCTCAAGATTATTATTTTTAAAACATGTACTGGGGTAGACCACACAAAGTCCATGCACTATTTCGGAAAAAAGGTTTTTTCAATAATGTTTAGAAAAATAGTTACGTTAAAAATTCTTAGTTTTAATTCCGGGGTGACTTTGATAGTCATAGTTTTTGTTGTTAAAATCATATTTAAGATGTTCAAACGTTATTTGTACGCTAAATGTACCATCACTAAAGTAGCTGATATAGTTTTTAAGAAAAAAAAATCAATGTTTATATTTAGTTAACTAAGTGTATAGACTTTTTAGCAAAATACATATAATTTTTAGGTAAAATTGTTAAAAACTCGGAATTTTGCCTGACATTTGTTAAAAATAGTTTTGTTTATAAAATCATCGATTAATATTGCATTTTATACTGAATTCAAAGCATGAAACAAAAGTTTTCACATTTTACAAGAAATTTGTTGAACTGAAATTGCCTATAAATTGAAAGATTTTTTTTAATTGTGTTTCAAAAACATATATTATTTATTATTTACAAACTTTTTAACCTTCTCCTAGTGGAAAATTGTCCAAAGAATCCGATAATGCATTCCGTTTTCCGATTAAAAATCATGTTCATTGTGAAAATCATGATACTTTGAGAAGTTTAAAATAATGACTTTCATCAACATTTTCTTAACTATAGTTAACTAACTTTTTAAACTTGTCAAAATTTTATGAAAAGTTCTTCTTGAGGTACTTTGAACACTTCTCTACCAAGGTCAGTATGTTTCTAAACCATACCTTGCGTATTTTAATTGTACTCTTCATTTTGCGGAAAAATCGTAAACCTATCAAAGTCACCCCGGCTATCAAAGTCACTCCGTTTTACGGTACCGAAAAGATTCATATTTTTCAAATTTTGGCTTTTTCAACCAAAACTTGTTAAAATCGACTAAACAAAAAGATTGTGAAAAGTTTTTGAAAGATTGCACAGATTTTTTGTTTTTGAATTGAATTGATTTATTTGTAGAAATCAATTGAAAGCAAAGATTATATAAAAATAACATTCAGTGGAAACAGTCGCCTTTCTCTGAGTCAATATATCATCGACCAAAGGAGCAAGCAATAATATTATAGCATGAACAATCGAATTCCACTAGAGTAGATATTATCATATTGAGAAAATGGATTGCTATTTATAGCATCAATAAAAGCTTGTCAGTTTACCTTAGGAAAACTAACTAAATTTAATTATATTTTTATTCTTTTTGAAAGGTTTTTATTTATAGCCGTAATTTCCGAAAGAAATAAAGAGATCCTTATTCATGATTAAATTTATTGTTACTTTGATGTTTTAAGTAGCCTTTTAAGAATATTTCAGATTTTTCTTTGTCCTGTTTATTTTTCACGATTATTTGATTATTTGTGTGAATTATTCCAATTGAAGGTAAAAAATACAACTTTTTGTTGTTGTTTGTTGTTCTGATTTTGAATAAAATTCATAAGATTTCGTTACAGATTATATTATCAGGAAAACAAATTGTTGCGTTCAAATTTACTGAAGATTTGTGGTTTGGTTGAGCGTTTTAGCAGACTGCATTATTATGAATACAAAGAGACGAGTTGTTCCTTTTAATTCCGCTATATATTTTAATATCTTGACAGATACGTATTTCGTCTACTACTTGCAGACTTGCAAAAATGCAAAAAATTTAATAACAAGCCGTTATCTCTACATTTGAATAAAAAAAAAGTGTTTCAAGATGCATTTTACACTAGTTCAGTTGTTTTGCAATCATTAGTTTTCGAAAAATGTAAGATTTTACGAAAACAAAAATTATATCGAAAAAGAAAACTTTTTGCGGTACTGTACAACAAAAATATTCAAAAATTCTAAAGATTTTTGAATAAACCCAAACATGTTGAAAATGATTCTAAACTCCGGGGAACGCTTTTTAAATTGATTTCAGCTGATTAAATTTGAAATTCCATTGAAATTTCAAAGTTTTTTGAAAATATATTTTTTGCACTCTGATTTTTCGGTCCAATGTTGAAGGGGAGACAAAAACTTTGAAAAATATTTGTACCAGCCTAATTAAGCATAAAAAGTAGTTTTTGTGACAAAACATAAGATTTTCAGAGTTATTTTAACATTTTTCAAGCTCCACGAAATCTCCGTAAAATTTGGTGTTTTGAAATATAGGTCCACGTTTTTTTTTTTGCTCTTTTTGAGTGTGAAAATTCACTATGCCTAATTTCGTCATAAAAAACCTTTCTTTTGGTAAAACAACAACGATATTTAATTCTGGATAAAAGTTCATTTTGGAGAATTAAATTTTCGGGTATAGGTCATTCTGGCTGTTTATTATGTAAGATTTCTACACGCAAATAAAAAGTTCGCGTAAACAGCGTCCTTGACATTGAAAAGGTCGAAAAAAAAATTGAATGTTTTTAAGTTAAATGTTAAAACGTTGCACCATTAAAATGAACATACTTTTAAACGTCACCAAAAAATTAAGTACTGCCCAGACTCAACTATAAGAGTTCAGAGTTTTTGAAGGTTACTTTAAAATTTCGGATAGTTGAAATATGGCCATAAAAAAAATACTTCCTCACTTATAGTTCTGCAACTCCATTTAAGTGAAATTTGAGTGCATGATTGTATGCCACATAATCAAATGAATTTTCTCAATAATTAATCATCACCCTTTCACCGTTTTAGGAATCAGAATTTCCAAATTATTAAATAGCATTTTTGGGGTCATTTTTGCATAAATTCATGAATACAATTTTAAATTTTTAGTATTATTTTTGTTCAAGCGGAATATTTTTAGAATCGTTATCATGAATTTTGATTCATTAAATCAAGAACTTCGTTCACGACATCATGCCCACATTTCATGAAAACATGAACTTTATTCACGCAAGTCATGAATATTGATTTACATACACAGAAAAAAAGTTTAATTTTGGAAGGTTGAAATTTTGGATGTTTGAATATTACCTCTTTTTTGAGTTTTTAAAAATGTGAACTTGATGAAAATTCATCAGAAACTGATTACCGGTTGCCTATGTTGAACAGTCAATTTTTGATTTCTCTCGATATCTGTCCAAAATTGTGTTTCAAAATTTGTTAAAATGTTCATTGAACACAGCACCAAAATAGATAACATCCACCCATTATCCCGGAGTATGAATGAACTTAACCATTCTCGAGGGGCTCCAGCAAAATTAATTACAAATAGGTGTACACGTGCACGTATCCACCAAGAGACACACTACTCTGCCACTGGTCACCAGCACCACTGCTGCTGTTAAACACCTTTAGTACACGTTCAGCCAACAGAAACCAGCCAGAAACGACCACTTTGCGGTTGGCAAACTCAATTTCCTCGTTTTCTCTCTCTCTCTCGACATCGGGACGAGCATCAGCAGACAAACACAATTTGTTGTGCACACACAAGCATACATTTTCATAACTGAGGATTTCTTTGGATTTTCGAATTGTTTTGCAAAATATGCGTTTTTTAACGAAGGTTAGTTTTTCCTTACATCGAATAAAGATATTAAACAATATAGTAATAAAAAAACTTCATCAGTATTGTAATTTTTCAATCTGAAGTTGACAGTTAGTGTTATGGTTGTCTTAAAATTGCAATTCAAAATTATGTAAATTTGTTAAATTACTCAAAATACCCAATTTCTAGAGAAATACTCAGCGTAAGTCTCTCTGACAGAATCCACTCCTTTTCACACTCAAACACTCACGGTTCTGGAAACTCCCCAATCCGTCCTCTCGTCATCATCCTGGCGAAATTGATCTAATTTTTCTTCATAAGCATCGCTCCCGTACGCGCGTGTGGCAGGCAGACACGATCGTCACGTAATCGAGGGGGAAGGAGGCATGTCCGTGCTGCTGCCAAGTAGGTCCCAGTGGCAGGACGAGGTTCATAAAGATAATGTAAGTATTATGTCATCACATCTCATTTTGGCACGAGGATTTGTTCTTACGCGCGTGCTCTGCTTCAGTGGAGACTTGCCTACACCTCGTTCTCACGTGCTGGAGAATGTCTTGAAGAAGTTGAAAATGGTAGATAAGAGTGAAATTTAGAAGACTACTACTACAATTGGGTAAATCAGATGTGTTTCATCGTAACACACATGGTCCTGAATTCTGCAAAGATTCTACATCCATGTAGTTAAAGCCAGCGCTGATGGCCACCTTTATCGTTCAGAGCTCCGATTCAGTGTCATCGTCATCGTGAGAGTGGATCGAAGTTTCGCTAATCGAGTGATAACCATCTCTGCTGGTAGCAATTCCACCCAAAAGGAAGCCGCACCAAGTTGGTCAGGAAGCAAATGCTGCAGTATCGTCGTTGATTACGGAAGTTTTCCGGCTATGGAAGATGGCGGAAGAGTTGAGTGCTTCCACGACGGGAATGGAGTGTGTTTCCAGTTAATATCAAACTAACCAATCGAGGAATAAATTAAGAGTGAAGGCAAGCGATCGATGGAAAAGCATCAGTGGGTGGTTTGACGGTTAGATTGGAAGATTAGTGACTGTTGTTCGATTGATTAGTTTTAGTTGGTAGAATCTAAATTGAATGATATTCAAATCGTCATGATCTTGCTATCTAATCGCAAGTGCAAAAAAAAAAACAAGGCAATCCACTTTAACGACCCCCGGGTCTTTTGTGGTCTCTGTTGCAAGTTTCTGCTCATTTCTAGGCGTTCGAAGGTTATGTGTGGTGAGTCACTCAACACCTCTTTTACGCTAATGGACCGACGTTTTACTTCCCCATCCGATAGAAGACGTGATCAGGCAAATCTCGTCTCGAAAAATGCAACCGGGTCCGGGTTAAGCTAATTGAGTTATGAGCAGAGCCGTACCTTGGGTCCACGGCGCCCTTGGCAAAGCATCAATTTGTCGCCCCTCCATTTTTTTTTTGATAGATTGATGTGCTGATTGATAAATTGATGATTGCTTCAATGAGTTTTGATTTTATAATTGCAATTGGAGACCTAAATATGGTTAAATTCAGAGACACAGTTTTTCGTGTATTATTTTTCAAATTAATATTAGATAAGTTGAATTGAAAATTTATTGTACACAGTAAAAAAAAACATGGTAAAATTACATCTAAAAAGGAGTACATCTTTTATGTCAGAAAAAAGCTTTAATTTTACCTCTTATAATGTGTAAATTTACATCTGGCAGACGCTAAGAAAAAATATCTGTAATCCTAAAAAAATATCAAACCGGCGATAGTTATATCTTGCTTACTAAGTCCGCGCCCCAACCCGCACGGCTAACTCGCCGCTGTGAAAACTGTACGATCAAAGCCAATATAGCTCTATGTGTTCCGTACATTGCATACTGTATTTACTGCATATACGGTACATAGAGGTACATTGGCCTATAGGGAAATCGATAGCAGTGTTTAGTTTTTTGTTAAATTTATTTTTCAGAAAAATGCACAGAATTGAGTGCTCAATCAATCAGCGGCAGAACCAAATTTCGTAAAAATCAATTAAAGATCATTAAAAATCCAGCACAATTAATGGTGAAACTTATTTTAATGATAATAATAAGATCATTACATTAGGTAAACAATATTAAGAAATTTTTAACCATTCAGTTTTAGTGATTCGCCCATACGATACCTGAGAATATTTTTCATATTATTTTTTAATTATGTTTTGCATTGATTTTTTACCGTTATTTTTTTGATTTATATTTAATTCGTAAAATTAAATTTTATATTCTAAAAATATATTTTTCTGCAAAGCTATATGAATGTTTTCAAACCGTGATAAAATATTATTTGTTTATTTTTAACTGAAACTCATTTTTCTGAAAATAAAAGTTTGAATATTTTCTCATAACCAAAGCTTTTGAGACGATTTAATATTGATCCTTACCCTGTACCTTGAACTTTGCCCGCACTTTTGTATAGTCCTTTTGACAACAATAGTTCTAAAAACTAGGAAACCAGTTGTTGTTTATTTACATTTCAAAAACTAATGCTAAAACTAAAAAAGTTCAGAACAGCTTGTGTGCTCTGAAAAACATTTTTTTTTCTTGAAAAAATAATGTTGGCCATAAAGCAGTTTTCCTATTTCAAAACTGTAGTATTTCGGGACCCGTGTTGTGTGGGTAAACATGGTTGCCTCTCACCCAGTCGGCCTGGGTTCTATCCCAGATGATCCCGGTGGCATTTTTCGAGACGAGATTTGACGCCTTCCGTCGGACGGGGAAGTAAATGTTGGCCCCGGTCTAACCTAGAGGTTAGGTCGTTAGCTCAGTCCAGGTGTAGGAGTCGTCTCCCTGGGTCCTGTCTCGGTGGAGTCGCTGGTAGGCAGTTTGCCTTACAATCCAAAGGTCATCAGTTCGAATCCCGGGGTGGATGGGTTTGCAATTGCCTCAACAATCAAACCTTCGAACATCTAGTTTCGAGTAGGAATCTCGCAATCGAGAACGCCAAGGCAATGCTGTAAAGCGAATAATTTGATTTTGATTTGATTTTTGAGTATTTTGAAAAAGCGTAGACAATGCACAAAGTTGTTTATAAAAGGGGAAATTGTGCTGAAAATATTTCAATATTTCATTTTTTATATTTTTTAATGTTAAAATAATTCCTATTTTAAGGAAGCTCAAAATATGACCATATTTTTTCACAATTTTGCTGATTGTGATTCACAGCCAAATTACCATGAAAATAACATATAGTTGGACAATTTTTTTGTCTTGACGGTATGACTTAAACTTCATTAAACAACGGTTCAAATTTGAATGCTGTATTTATTATGAAAAGCTCATTTAGAACTCCTTGAACTTTCTACCAATTGAGCGCCCCTTCTTTGATGAAAACATAAAATTAGCATTAGGTATGAATTTCAAAAACACTTCGGTAGAAATAATCATACAATTGATTTTAAAAACGAAGTTGACTTTATAGCTGTCGGCCACCATTGCTAGTACCAACCACTAGTGTCTTCCTTTTTAACTACAAGGACTTCGCCGCCCTGGGCTCCTAAGTGTTTGAAAGTATGGCACGGAGCGACGGCGCCGAATACCCATATTTACACAAAGAATTTTAGAGCGCCCGCCGCGGGATTCGAACCAGCAACCTCTGGATTGTGAGCCAGTGCGCGGTCCGATTGATCCACACGGGCGGGACAATTGATTTTAGCGCCCCTAAATATTTTTTTTTTTATATTTTAAACCAAATTATCTAGTTATTTGTAGTTCTACTTTACAATTTGGCGCCCCTTCTGTATTAAATACCTAATGAGGATGTTATAACTGATCTGAAAATTTTATACAAACGTCGATATCGGCGCCCCCTAAGTCGCCAATTGCGCCAACCCCTAGGTACGGCGCTGGTTATGGGCGTCATTTTGTACAGCTTTCAATTAGTAATTTCCAATTTGAAATATTTAACTTTAAATCGCAAATCTCCGAGCAATATTGTCACTCTTCAAATGAAGCGTAGTTCTGGTCATATCGCACAAATAGAACTTTCAACTTTCAAGCCTTATTTTAAAAATTGTATTAAAAAAAAGTGAGCATCAGCCAAAAGTATCATAAAATGCTTTGAACATTATAACACGGAAAGGGGATCCATCGCCAAATCGCGATAAAGTTCGCTAAAACTAGCGAAAAATGTCGCTAATTTCTCAGCCTGCACAAAAATTACCTAGAATCGCTATTTTTTTTTCGCTGGTTTGGAAACCGATGAAATTCTACCAAATCAGTGAAAAAAAACACTGGTTTGGTGAAAAATGTCGCTGTTTGGGGGATCAGTTTTGCTAGAATCAGAAAATTTTCTCGCTGGTTTGGAAAAAGCGGCAGGGCACCAAAATCAACCAGGAGATTATTGTACTGGTTTTGGGAAACAATTCGCTGGTCTAGCGGATTTCTTCACTGGACCAGTGTTCTTTTACGCTGGATCAGCGTTTTCTATCGCTAACGTCCGGGTTTTTTTTCCGGCGGCAGCAGCTCGTACCAAAATCAACCAGTAGATTATTGTGCTGGTTTTGGGAAACAATTCGCTGGTCCAGCGGAACTGGTGCTCTTTTACGCTGGATCAGCGTTTTCTATCGCTGACGTCCGGGTTTTTTTTTGCCGGCGGCAGCAGCTCGTGCCAAAATCAACCAGGAGATTATTCTACTGGTTTCGGCGAAAAATCCGCTGGTTCAGCGAATGTTTCCACTGGACCAGTGTTTTTTTGCACTGGATCAGCGTTTTTTATCACCGACGTTTGTTTTTTTGTTTTGGCGGCAGAAGCCTATGCCAAAATAAACCAGAGGATTTGAGAACCAGAGATTAATTGGGAATCGTGTAAAAGCATGTGGCAAAGTGGTTGTTTAAAACCGTCTTGCATGTTGTTTTGTTTCCAGCGCGTGACCGGTTACCGACCTAAAAATCTTAAAGTTCCGTTCCGGTTGACGGAGGTTTACGGATGGAACAATCGTCAGAAAAGATTTCGCAGTAACGGAAGCAGAATTAAAAGAAAGTCCAGCCAGGTTGTACTTACTTGCCACATCACAAACTGTTCCGCGGCCATGGTCAAGTTCCTCGTTGTACTTACTTGCCACAGCACAAACTGTTCCGCGGCCATGGTCAAGTTCCTCGCCTAAGATTCTTGCTGCCACCTGCGACAATTTGTGCACTCATCTATGCAGCAGTACAAATACATCTCCAGCTTCACTGCACCGTATTTTTCTGCTGCGAGAACTTTATGGAAACGTGCTTCTTTTCATTGAAAAGAACCATCACCTGTTGAGTATGTATTTTAATGCTGAACACTTGATGCAGAACTTTTTCATGCTTTTTTGTTTTGAAAAAACCCTAAAGCAATTCGATTGCCACAAATCGCTTCCAAACGTGAACAATAACAAACATTTATGACGGCTGTCGGAAGGATGTGTATCAAACCAGCGAAAACTTTCGCTGAAAAGAAACCGTTTCGGAAATAACAAACCAGCGAAACCAAGTTGCTGGATTTGATTTCGCGCAGCCACCTTTTTCAGCAAAAAATTTCGCTGGTTTAGAGAAAAATTTCGCTGATATCAGCAAAACCAACCCAGCAAAATTCGGTCGCTGGTTTGGCGATCGATCCCCTTTCCGTGTAACAGCTGTGATAACAGCTATGTAGTTATGTATCAAATTTATATAAATTAAATCACGAAAAAAAAATCTGAACATCAGCGTCATTTTCCGATTTGTGCCTTAAAAAAATCAAAATTATGAAAAGGATTTAAAGATCTTCATTTGATTAGAAAAACATTAATAAGCAATGAACAATGTTTGCAAAAGAGTTTAAATGTTTTTTTTTTCAAAATTTTAATTTTATTTTTTTGATGAAATTGTGAAGGCGGAATGGGGGGGGGGGGTCAAAAACTTGAATTAAAATTGGCATAGGTTTCAGTATAATTCTAAAAAAAAAATTAAAACTCAAAACAGAACTTCAGATAGTATTTATGCATTTTAAATCAAATTAAAATGTAAATGTAATTCAATTAAAAATATGTTTGTATAAACTGTTGTCCACAAGAAGGGGGGAGGGGTGGGGGGCGTCCGCTTGAGATTTCCAAAAAAGTGTCAGCGTGGTGTTAACATGGTCCCTTGAAAATAATTAACTCAATATTCAAACAAGGATACCTTTGAAATGAAATGACAAAATGACTAAATGACAAAAAGAATAATAAATATAATAAATATAAATATAATTCATATTATTTGATCAAAATTGGTACAAATGTTGTACAAGTATAATCCTTTTCTGGGCACTAGAACTACGTCGCAAGGAGAAAACATTTTATTTATTATACTATTATTGTGGATTGTCTAATTGCTGACCTCTGTTGATAAATGTTTTCAGAGTTATTGGAGGTTACTGTCGGAAGGAGATTGTTCGCGTTCAACCACCCCCCTTTGGCCCTTCATAGGCAGTAATTTGAAGATGCTCCCTTTGCGTTTGAGTCACTGTCATTCTAGGCAACCGCTACTTTGGTCATCCTTGTGGCTCTGTTGGCTATCACATCAAATTATATGATCAATTTCTGGTCACCAGAAGTACGCGCTTGTTAAAAATGTTTGGCTCGCAGAAATCGAAATATCAACTTATTACAATAATCCTTGTTGCAAATGGAAGGTACACTTTCCGATCCAACTGACTTCTTACTACCTTGACTTCCGGAATCTGGATTTCAATTTAGAAACCTGTATCTTAAGAACAGATTACCCCTTTTAGATGCTTTCGGTTGCATTTGAAAGGTAGAAGCCTGAACTATAAAACCACGTCATACAAAATCTGGTTCCTTGGTTCCATTCCAGTAACCCGGAACTTCCGGTATGAATAATAGAGTGTAACAAAAATGACTTTTTGGCGGGCATTCAGGGGTTTGTTCCGGTGGGCATACTGAGCTCAAATCCCAAATATGAGCTTGATTGGACGTAACAGGAGCTGGCGCTCCGCCCTTCAATTTTAAATGGGATTTAACCCGTAAAAAAAGATTTTTTCAGAAATGTCAATTTTTGAAGCATTTTGGCCACCAATGCGTTTACCAAAAACATCATTGGCGTGTAGGCCAGATCCTTGCGCATCTTTTGGTGTATATAACATTGAAGTTTGGAGCATCCTGGAGCTCGGTACAGACCTTCAAAGTTTGGCATTTTTTCGAAAAATCGGCCCCGGCAAAAAAGATATGCGTCGCACCTCGCGACGCTCGAGACGCCATTTGATTTTGCTGGGGCCGATTTTTCGAAAAAATGCCAAACTTTGAAGGTCTGTACCGAGCTCCAGGATGCTCCAAACTTCAATGTTATATACACCAAAAGATGCGCAAGGATCTGGCCTACACGCCAATGATGTTTTTGGTAATCACATTGGTGGCCAAAATGCGTCAAAAATTGACATTTCTGAAAAAATCTTTTTTTACGGGTTAAATCCCATTTAAAATTGAAGGGCGGAGCGCCAGCTCCTGTTACGTCCAATCAAGCTCATATTTGGGATTTGGGCTCAGTATGCCCACCGGAACAAACCCCTGAATGCCCGCCAAAAAGTCATTTTTGTTACATCCTAATGAATAACTGCTATGGATTTGGACATTGTAGGCTTTCCAGGGACGGTTTTCACTTACTCGGATAGTGCTTCAAATTACCTTCAACGAACTCCTAGAGCGTTAAATTTCACATTAGAATCTCACTTTTAACAAAATTTCCACACAATTCACACCACCTTCTGGGAAAAAATTGAAAGTTTTGCGTCTTACACAAAATCCCATACATAATTCAACCCCTAAACCTTAACCGATTTGGCTCAAAATTGGCACAGATGCTTAATTTTGTCTGAGGAATCGATCCAGGAGGTGTCATCTAGGATTTTCTAAAAATTTTCCTTTTTCTCGTCACCAGTCTCTAGTTATGAGCATCTGAAAGGGCTTTAAAAATGCAACAAAATGCAGAGAGTGGGATGCTTCTCTCTGTTAAATCTTTGTTAAATTTAAAGGGAGTTATTGGCATTTTAGTGAAAAAATTGCATTATTATCAAACTCAAATAAAAAAGTGTTCCTTCCAGATATCAACTCAGTTCGACCCGCAGCTTGAAGTGGACATCTGGGACTACCATCTGTGACCTAGAACGTTTTGGGTAAGGCAGTTTAACTTATTAAAAAGACACTTTTACTTCAAAAGAATTTTTTGGTTGTAAATTTTTGCTCGAGGGACCCCTTATTAGATCCCATTTTCTGGTGATAATTTTGTCATATTTGTGTTCCAGAGACATGCATAAAAATGATTATTTTCATCAATTTTAACCCTTTAAAAAATGAAAGTTAAAAAAATCTTCGATTCACATTAATTGAAAATCAAGTTCGTTTCCAAGGATACTAGATGACACCAGAAAAAAAGCAGCTTCTTATTATTTTTAACTTTAATTTTTTAAAGGGTTAAAATGGATCAAAATAAACATTTTCAAGCATGTTTCTATTGTGAAATTGTAAAAGAAACACGAATATGTATGATAAAATTATCACCAGAAAATGGGATCTAAGGGGTCCTCCGAGCAAAAAAATACAACCAAAAAATTCACATAAAGTTGTTGTTTATTTTATTAACGTGACTTTAACCTAGAGAGGTCATTCGTCACTTTCACTTAAAGTAAAAGTGTCTATTTAATATGTTAAACTGCCTTACCCAAAGCGTTCTCAGTCTCAGATGGTAGTCCCAGATGTCTCCTACAAGCTGCAGGTCGAACCGATTTGATATCTGGATGGAACACTTTTTTATTTGAGTTTGAAAATAATGCTATTTTTTAACTAAAATGCCAATAACTCCCTTTAAATGTAACCAGTTGGGATGCTTCTCCCTGCATTTTGTTGCATTTTTTAAGCCCTTTCAGATGCATTTTGAATTTTGAAATTAAAATAAATTTTGCCAAAGTTATAGCCTTTTAAGATATTTGACGTTTTTGAACCTTAAAACTTTGTGTCCCGATTTGCCCCACTTCCCGTTGACCTAGAGTGCTCATATTTTGGCCAGATGCTAGTTTTATATGTACAAAAACCCCTGAAAATTTCAGACAGATTGCTGAGGTCGATGCGAGAAGGGTATGCTTTGCTCGTGGACTCGCTCTTAAGTGATACACATTTCTGTCTATTTTCAGACGGACTTTTAAACAAAAACAAGCTTGATGACAGTTGTCAATTGTTTCCGGAACAACGATGCTCTCGATAGTCCATTTGAACATGTAGATGCCCCTTGGTAAAGTTAATGTACTGATTTAGCACTAGGTCAGCAGATACAACAACCGAAACAACAAGAAGATGCAATGCTGATAAAATTGCAACATTTTAAGAGTGGTAGTGTTTTGAAAGGCACGTTTTGATAACCCAATTCCATCACTAAGAAGTGAGATTTTTTTATCACAGGGCAATTAAGTTAATTATTACCTTTCTTGTCTCCCGTTTATATATTTTTTCAAATTGGTCGCAGATGTGAAACACTATATAAGACCCAGCTGTTCACATTGCATTCAGTTTCCAAAAAATGCAATTCAAAGCAGCTTCAGTGGTTTTGGTGCTAGCCGTAGCTCTGGTTTTATTCAGCGCAGTTGGAAAAGCTGTCGTTGAAGACCCAATCCTGTACAACGTTGCCACACAGGTTTCTTCCTGTGCAGAAACCAAGCGGTACTTCATCTACAACGACAAAGAGCTTACCTTCTTCGAGGCCTGGCACCAGTGCCGATCTTACGGACTCCGGCTGGCCATGGTCAATAGTGTTGTGGATGATGCGAAGCTGAAGTTGGCGTTTGCGGAGAAGGACTTTACCAAGAAAGCATCATTTTGGATCGCAGGAACGAATTTTGGAACAAATGCAAGCTATGTGTGGATCACCGATAATACGCCGATCAGCTATACAAACTTTCTTCCAAATGAACCGAACAACAATGGTGGAAGTGAGCATTGTTTGGAGGTGGGACATGGTGGATTAGGGTCTACTCAATGGAACGATAAAAATTGTGAAGCAAAATTTGGATACATTTGTGAGCTGGCAAATTGTGGATGTTGATAAAAACAAGAAAATGTATAAAAAAAATGAGCTGAATATATAGTTATGTTGCATTAAATTGACTAAATGATTTAAATATATTATCTTTTTCAGTTGCAATTCAAAAGCCTAAATATCTATTCGAAATTTCAACGATTATTCTAAATGTAATTAATGTTCACTTTTTAACCATCAAACTCTTAAGGTAAGAACAAGATTGTCCGTCAGGCCTGGACGCAAACGCAAAATTTTGCGCCTGTCATCATAGCCTGCCAGTCATCGACCATTGAACAAAGCAACCCCTGCAGATTGTTCGACTGACAGTTGATGGAAAAATCGAACTGGCACAGCGTTCTGCGTTCACCACTGCGTCGAACGGATAATCTTGTTCTTAGCTTTAGTGATGTTCAGTTCAAATTTATATGTAAAAAAAAGCAAAGCAATCCACTTTAACGACCCCCGATTTTTTTGTGGTCTCTGTTGCAAGTTTCTGCTCATTTCTAGGCGTCTGAAGGTTATGTGTGGTGAGTCACTCAAAACCTCTTTAACGCCAATGGACCGACGTTTTACTTCCTCATCCGATAGAAGGCAAAAATATGTTATATTTTATATGTTATATTTTATATGTTATATTTATTTAATTTGTGTTTGTTTGCAATTAATCGTAAACTAACTAACATAATCAAGAACAACAATTCATTATTATTCTCCAAAAACGTCAAAAATTTCCCATAAAATTTCTACCACAAATTGCATCGAACGGTCCAGCCAGCAGCAGCAGCAGCACCACTCACTCCCAGCTGATATATAAATTTAATTAAAATGCATGAATGCAACCTGAGACTCGGGCGTAATTAAAAGATCCCTGGACAGGCTGGAATGTTTTCCGAAAATTCACCCCACCCTCAGCAACAAGGTTGGTACGGGGAAGGGGCGAGTGCATGTCTGTCTGAAATAAATATGGCCCACATCAGCCCAACACCCCCACTTATACGAGAGGGCCGCATGTAGCTCTGATGGTTGGTTGGCCCAACAATTGAACATCGCTGGCGATGAGTCTGATGGAGAGCTGTTTTTTTTTGCGAAGGATGTTGGGTAACAGCTGACAATTTTTCAAAACTTTTTTTTTAAAGATATAAACTTGAAATATTAATAAGTTAAGAAGATTTTAAAAACTGTAATTTGCAACTTTGTACAAAACCGCCTTTCAACCCTATTGAACAACCCCCTCCCTCCATTGGTTTCTCGATGGGGCACTTGTTTTGCGATGTTGCGTGTGTGCCACTGCTCAGTCCGACGGACCCGTAATAAATAATAAAACATGATTGTGCTCTAATTAAAATAATTTATGTCTGAACGCTGAGTGCACACGAGCAGGCTTGGGCTGTGTCTCTTCTCTGATAAACATACCTGCCCCGCGAGCCATTGGAAAACAAGGTGAAATGCGAATGTAGGATTAATATTATTTATACATTTTTCTGAACAGTCTCGATAGCTCAGGGTGAGACTTTTGATGATTTAATGAGTTATCACTAATAACATACCGTCATCTGGGGCGAATCGGGACACATGGGGCGAATTGGGACAGCAGTTTTAACCAACAACAACACTTTTCAACATTTTTTGATTTAAACGATTTATCGACAAAATACTTGAAAATTTGACTTGAAATTTCACTCAATGGGTTTTTCGGAATTGCAAAAAATGTTGTATGGAACCCGTAGCAAAACTTAATTTTTTCAGCACTCGTCGTATTTATCCAACTCGGTGAACGACTCGTGCTGAAAAAATCCTCTTTTCGCAACTTGTTGCAAACTGAAGTAAAAAAAATTCAGGAGATTTTTTTAAGTTTTTTATTTCAACTTTTTTTTTAACAAGATTTTTTTCCAAAATCCGTATTTTTGATTTTTTTCCAATTTTTGTATTTGTTTCAGGGGCCAAAAACCCGCCACTGACAGAAAAAGTGCCTCCGTTTTTTTTACTTCAGTTTTCAAGATAAAATCTAATTTGCAATTGATAATAACTTTACATTTTTTAAACGTAATATTTTCTAATTATGTTTAAAATTTTAATAACTTTCTAACGTCTAAAAAGTCAAAATATGGATTTTCGGCCTTTTCAATCGAATCACGATTTTTTTAACTTAGTCTTATTGTTTGATTGTTGAGTAGGGTGCCCAGAATATGGGACTTTTTTTCAAAACCTCGCTCCACAAGCTGAATATTGTTCCTTGACCTATTTAGGACTTTGGGCCAAATATGAGCATAATCGGTCATCATTTACCCATTGATACTCGGAGGTAAAGTTTGTATGGGAAAAATCGAAAAAATGTATGGAAAACCCAAGTTTCTTAC
The DNA here is from genome assembly GCF_015732765.1 of Culex quinquefasciatus. Taxonomy (NCBI): domain Eukaryota; kingdom Metazoa; phylum Arthropoda; class Insecta; order Diptera; family Culicidae; genus Culex; species Culex quinquefasciatus. Next base: position 63,301,383 of record NC_051862.1, on the reverse strand, counting down.
GGTTTGGTCTGCACGGTGCGCTACTTCCATCCAAATATTCCCAAAAGTGAGATTCTTATTGAAAATTTAATGCTCTACAACTTTGTAGAACATTCCAAAGCTGTGAAACTCTATCCTGAAAAGTTATTAGCAATTTAAAAAAGTCATTTTTGTAAGAAAAACATTTTTTTCACCAACTTTAGGCTCGGGTATCAATGGGTTAAAAAAAAAACGAAGTTGACTTTATAGCTGTCGGCCACCATTGCTAGTACCAACCACTAGTGTCTTCCTTTTTATCTACAAGGACTTCGCCGCCCTGGGCTCCTAAGTGTATGAAAGTATGGCACGGAGCGACGGCGCCGAATACCCATATTTACACAAAGAATTTGAGAGCGCCCGCCGCGGGATTCGAACCGGCGACTTCTGGATTGGAGTCCAGTGCGCGGTCCGATTGATCCACACGGACGGGACTAATGGGTTAATCTGATCCAAATTCGCTCAGAATTTACATTGATGCTTAAAATTACCCAAAAAACCGTTTTCCGCTTGTGGAGCAGGGGGTCATTTTTTCTGGGCACCCTATTGTTGAGTTTATGTATCACCCCTAAACTACTCTGAATTGATTTAAAATGGCGAAGACGAAATATAGAAAAAATGCATTTTGTTATTTAATAGGCAATAAACTATTAAAATTTGACTAAAATGGGGTCGCAAAACTCTAATTTTATGTTTAAAGCAAGATAATAAAAAAAAACCAAAAACATTTTTTTATGTTATCCGAAGTTCCATACAAACCTTCAGATAGTCGAAACTTCGGATAATCGAGGCTTCAGATAATCGAGTCTGACTTTTTTTGACTGTATTTTACAATTGAATAAAAAAAAAACATTTTTTAAGTAGAATATCAATTATTGTTTATTTTTCTGAATTTTTATGAAAAAAGATTTTTCCATTATTTTTCTTATATTTTCAATATATTTGAAACGATTTTTAGAAATTTTTATCAAAAAATTTAGAATTTACAACTTAATGTACTAATTTTTATGTTCTGTGTCTGTCCAAACAATGAAAATTATCAAAATAATATGATTTATTTTTATAACGATGAATTCAAACTATTTCATGTTATCATATAAAAAAATCATGGCATTTTATTTCCCAAATAATTTCTTTAAAAGAGATTTCTGCTATTAAAAAAAAGTTTTTGCTTGAGTTATATAATATATTTTAAAAATGATCTGGCCCGTCATGGTCTATTTTTAAATATTTTTTTTTATTGTACAGCTTTGTTTAAATATTTCCTTATTTATTTTACATTTTCTAAATTTTATGCCAATTTTTTTTTTTGCAATTCCGTCCTGTCATTCTCGAACGGCAAAATGGCCTACTTTTCTCTACGACAGGTGCTGAAAAAATCTTCTTTTTGCAACTTGTTGCATACACTTCTATGTAATGCTTCTTCGCTTAAAGTTATAGAACAAATCATGTGACAAAAAATATCCCCAGCAATTCAAATGGAAAAAAAAATCAAATATAATTTAAAGATTTGTTTATTTTTTACGACTAGAATACAATGCACAGTTTCAGCAACCTTTCAAACAATTTTTTGAAATAAAATTTTCAAATACTACAAAAAAATGAGTTCCGTTATTTTTGGGACAATATTGAACGAAAATAGGCCAAACTCCGTTGAAGTTCCATACTTTTTTCTTAAATTGAATGAATTTAAAAACGGGTTTGTAAACATGAATGTAAATAAAAGTTAAATTAAAAAATGAATTTTCAATGTGTACTTTTTATCTGAGTTATCCTACAATTTTACAATAGACACTCATTCAAACAGAACATTATTTGTCAGGTTAAACTTGTAAATACTTTATTTCATTTGTTTCAATTATCATTTACGAATATAGCAAATGTTGGATTATCCCTGCGTCAAAATTATTTTTTTTATGTTTTCAGCTATTTCATTTACAGGATCAAAAACAAGTATTTAATCCATCGAAACAAAACTTATCTGGGTAATCAAATGTACCAAACAGCTTGTTTTCTCCACCAAGGCACAAATTACTTAAAACACTGTCATTCCAGAGGTAATTTCCTAAGCCTTAAGACAAAGCCATAACCATAGCAGCGAAAAATATCGCAAAAACACACGAAATAGTCGCCATCAAATTGGCCAGAACCTAATCGTAACCTTGGTTCCCATTTCGTTGACGTCCTCATCGTCGAGTCGATTTATCATGGCAAAATATTGGCCAAAGGGAGAGGTCGGAATAATGGACCAATGACAGGAGACCAATATGGTTATGTATGTGTGTGTGTTTCAACAACTACTAAATTGGACCGAGCGGCGAGACTCACTGTTTGTTTGTCAGTGAGTGGAGTTTGTGGAAATAATTGGCTGCAATAAATATGGAGTCATTGGTTCTGAGGAAAGGTTTCATGACAGGGTTCCCTAATCTAAACTTGTGTCAGTTTTTTTGTTTGTTTACAAAGTTTTAACAAGTTATGATTTTTTAATTAAATATTGATATCACCATGATACAAAAACGTTAGAATGTTGTTTAGAAAAAACGATAAGAATGTTTGCACAATCACTAATTCGTTTACAAAATATATATTGAACATAAATGTAAGGAAATCTACGTCTATATTTTCAAGCCAGCCTACAAGCAGTTCCTGAGACAGATGGAACCGTGTCGTGCACGAACCTACCTGCTTGGTTGTCTGTCAATAATTTTGTTTTGCTGAGTCAACAGCTGAAGACACGGCTTCAGGTAGTTACACGTGTAGCTATCTGGTTAACACAATGTTTGATTCGATGTTGTTAGGGTTGTGAACGGTCGATATTTGAAAGGAATCAATGTTGAAGGACTGAGAATTGCATGTTTTGAATTTCAATTTCGAAATATTAAATGAATACATCCCAAACAAAATGAATAAAATATAAAGGGCAAACTTGACAAGTTCATCAAAATTTCATTAACGCTTTTGTCATTCACGAAAAAAAGCGGAAATTTCATCTCACTTCGACAACATTAGCCTAATGATCTTCGACATTATCAAATTTCCAATGAAGTTCCCCCCTCATCCCATCAAAATTCCGAAATGCATCATTCCATTCGAAAAAAAGGAACCGACACTGACAACGCTTCAAATTAATGTTCTTGCTTTTCACTCTACTTGCAAAAAGAGAAGAAGAAAAAAGTCGTCAGACTCATTTTTAACAAGGAAGTGCGTTCTCGTTGATAATTTTTCCCGGAAAATATGCTGGTGTCTTTCTTTTTATCACTCCTCCCTTTTCTTCCCCTGAGATGTTGGCAGCTATCATCATCATTATCGAATCAATATCCATTCGACAACTGATGGCTCAGGGTTCGCCGGGTTTGGCGTCGTTGAACTTTGTAATTGAATATGCTAATTTGATTGGAGTCTGCTGAATATTTCATGCTTGGATCGTATTGCATTGTTTGAAGCATTTTGTTATGTACTGAAATAAAAAATCTTTCTTTGCACAAATCAACTAAAAACATTCAACAGTAAAAGCAGCTCTCATGATTTCCGAAATCAACTTTTCTATGTATTTTTAAAATATGATACATAAATATGAAGAATATGTCCTAAAGAAGTCACAATAAGTGTTTTTGCATAATCAGTTAATGAGACTTCAAATTCCAAAATGAATACATTTGTATTGTATTACACATTTTAATGTTATTTTGTAAAAATGTATTGTTAAAAATGCAATCTATATATATCAAGCAAAAAATGTGTGAATTACGGTAATTAAGTCTAGTTTTTTCGACGTATTTTAAAAACAATTTATTGAATTTAATTCCAAACGCAAATAAAGTCCAGCCTAGATTTTAGAATCTATATGGCAACAAAGAGAAAGAACCCAAGTTCTCGCAAACATTTTACCGCGGATAAAACCACATTTTTTTTTTGAGTAAATTTTGATTGCTGAGCTCAAATATGACCCCAAAATTGCAGCAAAGTTATTTGCGAAAGCTAAATTCCATATGGTAATCAATATGGCAATGTTGGATTATTATAGATATTCATTTGGCACTTTAACAGACAACAACCATTCAAGTTTGAAAATTTGAAGACGCTGAATTGAAATTTGAGTTCAAGGAAAATAATAATTTAAAACCCGAACATTTTTGATACTTCGATTATTTTCGATTCTTTAATTACTTTTATTATTTTATTATAATTGAACCTTGAATAATTATTTTATAGCAGAGCCATTTTGATTCTGTGGTTCAAACATGATTAAGCTAGAATGAAGGAGGGCCAAATCATTATTGACTCATTCAAATGGAGTGTTAAAAGGAAGATTGAAAATATTATTTTCAGTCGTTTTAAGTTGGTTAAAGTCTTGTTTTACTGAAAAAATGATAGGAAATAAGTTGAAAAAAATCCAGTATCTTTGTATTTTTGTTATGATAACATTCAAGAGAGATCAAAAGTGCAGTGCTTCTGGGGACGCGCAGTCCTGTTTTTTCGTGATAATTTTCGTCTCTTTTGTGTCGCTCTTTGTGTGCATGGGGTGATTGGGCATAATAATTGAATAATGCCATCAAAAGTGCAGTGCTTCTTGGGACGCGCAGTCCTGTTTTTTCGTGATAATTTTCGTCTCTTTTGTGTCGCTATTTGTTTACATGGGGTGATTGTTTTTATGTGATTAGGTTTTAGGTGATTGGGTTTTATTTTTTTATGTTATCTTCTTTCTCTTCATTTCCTCAGTTTGAATTGCGATGCCTTTCCGTCGGGTCGTGTTTTTTTTTCGCGTTCGTCTTCGGTGTGTTTTTCGTTTTTTTTTCGCGTGCGTGTTTGTGTGTAAAGGTGCGGCTGGCTCTGGTTGTCATCGATGACAATTGAGCCAGTCTGATTTGCGATGCCTTTCAGTCGGGTCGCAGGGTTTTTTCGCGTTCGTCGTCGGTGTGCAATAACAACAAAACCTTATCATACCATTTCAGCTCGATAAGCATCGTAACTCGTCGTTCGCTTCGTTAATCAGTACCCCACTAAACATGAATCATGTAAAACTCGTAAAAACATCTCAATTAAAAATTCAGACTGTTAAATCCTTCATCATGTAATTACCAACAATTTTGGTTCTATCTTTCCACAGCCGGCTGTCTAAGACTAAACCATTTCATTTAAAATTTAACAACAGTTAAACGGGAAATGTCTCATCCGCAGCATCCGATTGTATGCCTTGAGAATAATATATAATACCTTTAAACAAACACTATGATTTTGGGTCGCATCATCATCTTCTATGATGAATCCTGACCAAGCACCCTATCCTACTAACAAATTTTCAGGTTTCTGGCGCTTGTGGGGTGTAAGCACAGAGTAAATCAGCTGCCCTAGTAGCAACCTGCGCTAACTAACATTCCCGTCCCTTAAAATCGAGGTCTACAAACTGACATGGCGGGCGCCGTTGGTGGCCAATGACTGTTACCTATTCGCAACTGATCTAGCTTTAGCAATCATGGTGTTTTATCTTTTCAGCGCATTCATACATGCTGTTGATAAGGGAAACACCACTAGATCGTCGAAGCCTATAATCAGTAGTGCTGAAAGGATATTACGGTTCTGTTCAGCAACGGAGGGGCAACCATGGGTGATCTCTCATGCTCATGCTCATGCTCATGCTCAAATAAACCACTGAAAGCTAGTTTTCTGGATTTTTTTTTAAATTTTATGACTTTCATAAACAATTTCAGGTCGAGATTTCCTGTAAGAATTTTGTTGATTTTAATGTCTTCTCATATGAATGATTGTAGATTTCCTGTCCATTTTCATTGCTTTTATGTGTTGGTTTGAAGCTAATAAAGTATTTAAATATGTTATGGAATAATATTTGTTTTGTCGTTACTGAAAACTTTTTCTTATTTCAAACATTTTAAAAAAGTTAGTTAGTTTTTTTTCCGTATTTCGAAGAAAAACTGTCCCCTTTTAAGAATCACTTGAATGTTATCATAACATGAGCATGAGCATGAGCATGAGAGATCACCCATGGTTGCCCCTCCGTTGCTGAACAGAACCGTAATATCCTTTCAGCACTACTGATTATAGGCTTCGACGATCTAGTGGTGTTTCCCTTATCAACAGCATGTATGAATGCGCTGAAAAGATAAAACACCATGATTGCTAAAGCTAGATCAGTTGCGAATAGGTAACAGTCATTGGCCACCAACGGCGCCCGCCATGTCAGTTTGTAGACCTCGATTTTAAGGGACGGGAATGTTAGTTAGCGCAGGTTGCTACTAGGGCAGCTGATTTACTCTGTGCTTACACCCCACAAGCGCCAGAAACCTGAAAATTTGTTAGTAGGATAGGGTGCTTGGTCAGGATTCATCATAGAAGATGATGATGCGACCCAAAATCATAGTGTTTGTTTAAAGGTATTATATATTATTCTCAAGGCATACAATCGGATGCTGCGGATGAGACATTTCCCGTTTAACTGTTGTTAAATTTTAAATGAAATGGTTTAGTCTTAGACAGCCGGCTGTGGAAAGATAGAACCAAAATTGTTGGTAATTACATGATGAAGGATTTAACAGTCTGAATTTTTAATTGAGATGTTTTTACGAGTTTTACATGATTCATGTTTAGTGGGGTACTGATTAACGAAGCGAACGACGAGTTACGATGTTTATCGAGCTGAAATGGTATGATAAGGTTTTGTTGTTATTGCACACCGACGACGAACGCGAAAAAACCCTGCGACCCGACTGAAAGGCATCGCAAATCAGACTGGCTCAATTGTCATCGATGACAACCAGAGCCAGCCGCACCTTTACACACAAACACGCACGCGAAAAAAAAAACGAAAAACACACCGACGACGAACGCGAAAAAAAAACACGACCCGACGGAAAGGCATCGCAATTCAAACTGAGGAAATGAAGAGAAAGAAGATAACATAAAAAAATAAAACCCAATCACCTAAAACCTAATCACATAAAAACAATCACCCCATGTAAACAAATAGCGACACAAAAGAGACGAAAATTATCACGAAAAAACAGGACTGCGCGTCCCCAGAAGCACTGCACTTTTTCCTAGCTTTCAGTGGTTTATTTGATATTAAAGTTGAAACGGGAAGGTAACGCCATATTGACACCACGACCCGAGTTTTTGGAAGCACCTTTAGGGAAAATGCCTTAACTTATAAAAGTTGAATATGCTATTAAACAAACTACGGCGATTTTATTAGTACTACTCAAAATTTCAGTTTTTTACAATATAGATATCAAACGATTGGGATTTTTTTCATAAATTTCGAAAGTTTTTACATAATTTTTGGAAAATACTATTTTTTTTCACAATGCTACGTATTGTCGAAAAAAAAAACACTCAAAATTTTCAGTTTGATACAATATGGATATCAAACGATCGGGATTTTTTCATACATTTCGAATGTTATAACATATTTTTTGAACATACTTAAATTTTTCAAAAAACTACATATTTTTGAAAAAAATACTCAAAATTTCAGTTTTTAACGATATGGGTATTAAATGATCAGGATATTTTAATCTTATTTGAAAGTTATAGCAACTTGTTTTAAAAATACTCAAAATTTTCACAAAACTTAGTATTTTCGAAAAAATACTTTTTTTTATCAAAAATACGTAGTTTTGTGAAAATTTTGAGTATTTTCAAAAAACTAATACCGCTTTGGAAAGATATAAAAAAAACCCGCGATCATTTGATACCCATGGTGTAAATAACTGAAACTTTGTATATTTTTTTGAAAATTTTAACTGTTTTTTAAACAATGTTGTTATTACATTCGAAATGTTTGAAAAAATCCCGATCATTTAATACCCATATTGCAAAAAACTGAAATTTTGAGTACATTTTCAAAAATACGTAGTTTTGTGAAATTTTTCAGTTTTTTCAATAAATTTTATAACATTCGAAATGTATGAATAAATTCCGATCATTTGGTACCCCTATCGCAATAACAATTATTTTGAGTTTTTTTATAGTTAAAAAACTGCATTTTGAAAATACAGGAAAAATACGTACATTGTGAAAATTTGCATAAATTCAATGGATAGCTGCCATCATCCGGATTCTAAAACACAATAATTTTTTGATGTTTGCATGATTTTCCATTCTATTATAGCCAATGTCTCCCACGTATCCAAAACCCCATAAGCTCTGTGCTTCAGTTATGCACGCCCCGGTTTTGCATCCCCCATATGCGGTGCTTAACCGAGGCATGACTGTAGTAAACTATACTTAATTTACACTGGATGTAGACATTTATAGTAAAACTTTGATAGTTTATTCTAAGATTTTTTTTTGTAACATAGCATAGCATAGCATAGCATAGCATAACGAGTCTGCACCACGCTGTAGGGGGTGCCACAATGGTCAATTCAATATTCTTAGACAATTTGATTGCTGCCCGGTACAACCAAGAATATCTAAGAACGTAAATTTCCACACTGTGCTCCAAGGCTACGCCCATACAGTCCCGTGGGGATTTGGGAGGGGATGTTTTTGTTGTTCACTAGTGGCAAAAGTGCAGGGAACCCATGCGACTTTTAAAAGTGAACGGAATTTTTTTGGGAGGTTTGGAATGGGGGTTAGGGGAATTTCATCGGGCCGATGAAAATGGTTGAGTGCGTAATGTATTTAATGTTTTGAATGTTTGTAAGTGTAAATGTGAGTCTGTAGTGTATTATCTAATAAGCATATAGTTTTGTAATAATGATAAATAATAAATATAGTAAATAAAATAAATATAATAAATATAATAAATACAATCAAGATGATTCCAGGAAGCTGTAAAAAAAACAGTTATTTAATATATAAATGCTCCAGATGGTTCCCATGCTGTTTTAGAAAGTTTCGTTAATTTAAGCAATTTGATCATATATGGTATGAGGAGATGGTATATTACAGGAAAGGAATAGGATAAGGAATAATATGAACATTTGAATAAATCATTTAGTGAGTAGACAAATTTACATGTAATAAATTGATTTAAAATAATTCCAGGAAGCTGTAAAAAATTAAAATAATTTTAAAACTAATACTCCACATGGAAACACAAATAAAACAACAAAGACACAAGAATCCTAAAACGCGGCTTCGCACCTTCCACATAATTCGACATGAACACGATCACGAATACAGCACAAAAAGAACGCCACAAAAATCCATCTTCCCGGCGCTGCTGCTCACACGATAATGACGCGCAATAATATTCATTAGCACAATGACCCCCTCACCGCATGCATGATATGAACACGATCACGAATACAGCACAAAAAGAACGCCAAAAATCCATCTTCCCGACGCTGCTGCTCACACGATAATGACGCGCAATAATATTCATTAGCACAATGACCCCCCTCACCGCATGCATGATATGAACACGATCACGAATACAGCACAAAAAGAACGCCACAAAAATCCATCTTCCCGGCGCTGCTGCTCACACGATAATGACGCGCAATAATATTCATTAGCACAATGACCCCCCTCACCGCATGCATGATATGAACACGATCACGAATACAGCACAAAAAGAACGCCACAAAAACCCATCTTCCCGGCGCTGCTGCTCACACGATAATGACGCGCAATAATATTCATTAGCACAATGACCCCCCTCACCGCATGCATGATATGAACACGATCACGAATACAGCACAAAAAGAACGCCACAAAATCCATCTTCCCGGCGCTGCTGCTCACACGATAATGACGCGCAATAATATTCATTAGCACAATGACCCCCCTCACCGCATGCATGATATGAACACGATCACGAATACAGCACAAAAAGAACGCCACAAAAATCCATCTTCCCGACGCTGCTGCTCACACGATAATGACGCGCAATAATATTCATTAGCACAATGACCCCCCTCACCGCATGCATGATATGAACACGATCACGAATACAGCACAAAAAGAACGCCACAAAAATCCATCTTCCCGGCGCTGCTGCTCACACGATAATGACGCGCAATAATATTCATTAGCACAATGACCCCCCTCACCGCATGCATGATATGAACACGATCACGAATACAGCACAAAAAGAACGCCACAAAAATCCATCTTCCCGACGCTGCTGCTCACACGATAATGACGCGCAATAATATTCATTAGCACAATGACCCCCCTCACCGCATGCATGATATGAACACGATCACGAATACAGCACAAAAGAACGCCACAAAATCCATCTTCCCGACGCTGCTGCTCACACGATAATGACGCGCAATAATATTCATTAGCACAATGACCCCCTCACCGCATGCATGATATGAACACGATCACGAATACAGCACAAAAGAACGCCACAAAATCCATCTTCCCGGCGCTGCTGCTCACACGATAATGACGCGCAATAATATTCATTAGCACAATGACCCCCCTCACCGCATGCATGATATGAACACGATCACGAATACAGCACAAAAAGAACGCCACAAAAATCCATCTTCCCGACGCTGCTGCTCACACGATAATGACGCGCAATAATATTCATTAGCACAATGACCCCCCTCACCGCATGCATGATATGAACACGATCACGAATACAGCACAAAAAGAACGCCACAAAAATCCATCTTCCCGGCGCTGCTGCTCACACGATAATGACGCGCAATAATATTCATTAGCACAATGACCCCCCTCACCGCATGCATGATATGAACACGATCACGAATACAGCACAAAAAGAACGCCACAAAAACCCATCTTCCCGGCGCTGCTGCTCACACGATAATCTTCTAAGATTTTTTTTTGTAACACAATATTAAAGACAAAATAGTACTACCTTAAACTAAAATTATTTATGAAAATAGAACTATCGAACAAGCATTTAATAAGATTTTTTTTTGTAATTTACATAACTAGTACTTTATGGATAATTGTTTTGAACAGAATTTTAAATTTGATATATTGATTATTTTACTTGTAATTAAAACGTAACTCACTCATTGCACGGAATCATGAAATTTACTGACCTTATTTATGATCACCAAACCAAACTTTAGCTTAAAAATTAGGACTCCAACAAGATCACGAATGTAGATTTTTTTTTAATGAAGCCAGGTTGAAATAAGTAAGCAATTTTTTATAACTTTTTTTTTAATTTAGTGGTACTTACCAGGAAAACTCTATCAACGGATTGTGATAAATTGAAGAAGTTACAACACACGCAACATTTAATTTCGATTTTCATACTTTATTTTCATATAAAAATGTTCCTTTAATGTTATTGTTTTGCCATGTGTCATTTTCAACTCAATTGTTTCTGTTCGTCCACAAAAACCGAACCCCTTCTTATCCTGCAAATAGTTTGTTTGTCAATTGTTTTGTCACACATCATTTTTGTTAGTTCGCATGCTCTCGCACAAAAAAACGAGAAAGCTTATTTTGTTCCATTGTTGGGTTTATTTCAGCGTGTTTGTTTAGCCGGTTTTGTTCGCACATTTAAAAATATTTTTACACTTTCCATACGCTCACTTTTCAATCACTCCGCTTGCTTTTTCGTGCCTTTTTTGCTTGGTTATTTTTTTCAACTTAAGTTTTGCTTGTTTTCGCTTTACATTTTTATCATATCTACAAGTCGTTTTTTTCGTTCATTGTTTTTCATTAATACTTATTTGCATCATCGCACTCGTGCTGTTCCTCGCCTCTCCCCAGAGTAAATTCGGTTCCATGTTTGAGTGAGTGTCAATTTTTTTGCTGTTGTTTTATTTCGTTTCATTTAGTATTGGTTTGCGCTCGTTCCGAGCCGGTCTGTTTGTTCGCGCATCATATTTACAGTTCGTTTAACGTTACTCGCCAGGGACATGGTGCAAAAAAGAAAACAATGAGAAAAAAATTGCCACCCCCAATCAAACGTAATTTTGATTGGGAAATGTTGAATGTTTGCTTTACTTCTTTTGTTGTATTATTCTGCTTGACCATCCGGAAAGAGTCAATTTTGGGCGGGAGACAGGCTGTTTTTGTGTGACTGACGAAGCGTAGTGACAGTTAAATGAACATTTTTGGTGTTGAAATCAAATTATTTATTTAATTTAAATTTATCTTTAAATGAAAAGAGGCTGTAAGACCAAAAATGTTCACGTAATTTACCAAAAAGGGCACGTCTTAAGCATTTCTTCCACAGCCAGACACTTCAAGGGGTTGCATCATTTCTTCAGAACAAAGTCCCTCCATCAAAAACCCCCAGATTACCTTGTTCTGCTCCATTCCAGACCGTACTTAGCCCCGTATCATGCATCCATAATCACCCCTTTTTCTGAGAAAAAAGAACGTTCCCCAGCACGCATACAAGCATTAACAAGTTATCAGAGGATACTCATCACTGGCTGTTGTTGTACCTCGCAAGACCCGGAGAAAAGTTTCGTTCTTCAAAAGATGACTTTTTCAACCATTTTCCAGACCTTCAAAAAACGGTGGAAATTAAACGGGGAGGGGGTGAAGGTTCAAGTGTCATCAACAAAAGACAACCCACCCCCACTCGAACTCATGCACACATTCGACAAAGTCATCAACACATAAAACGAGTGCGCTACCCCTTAAGGGGAAGATACCCTCGTGTGTGAGTGCGTAAAAAGGGGAAGGAGTGGGGTTGATATCATCAAAAGCCACTTGACGTGAGACAAGCAGCTGTTGCCACCCCCTTTTGCTTGATGGGAGGGATGAACAACAACAACAACCACTTCGTGGAAAGCCCTCTAGAATCCGTGTTTTGGAAGGAAGGATTTGGGATGCACTTTGGAGGTTGCGTGGGGGAGAATGCGTTGCATGGTTGGAGCTAACATGCAAAGTTTTTAATGAAACTTGCTTAGCATGGTAGAGCACACAACATTTTTGTCTTCATATTTATCTAAAGTACAGTTTTAACTTAAAGAAACCAAACAAGTTGTTGTCTTCTTATTCCAAAATTGTCAATTGGCATTTTGCTACATGCCACTTAAAAAATATTTAAAAGTTATTATAAAAATTGCCATAGTCCAATGAACAAAATATCATCCCATGACGCAAAATATTCACTGCATAAAATTTTATGAAATTAAATTTTCTGATATTTTTTGAAGAATTTTCATCAGATAAATTCATAGTTTTATTCCAAAAACTGAAAAATTTAAATAGCAAAATCATAAGCAAAGTATCTTTTAAACGCATCATATCATGAACGTCGTTTTTGTCAAAAGTAAAATCAGTAATATAAGTAAAATAAAATTAACCAGGGGTTTTCATAAATGTTTTGGCAAAAAACCATTTAAAACAGTTTTTGTAACTTTTGATATTGATAATACAAGACAATTTAAATAAACTCTAGTGATAGCCAAAATATAATTTTTTTTCTGAAATGGGAAATTTTGATAAATCTTAGATAACACCTTCTGGCTCGATTTCTTAGGCAGGAGTTTCCAGAAGCATTTACTACTTGCCAATCTGCCAACTAATTACTAATATTACTGGGTCAAAATTATTGTTTACTTTAATTATTAATAATTTAATAATTATATAATATAATAATTATGAACACCGTAAACCGAGGTGACTTTGATAGGATTTAAATTGGTTTTTAGAATATTTTCCAACAGGTAAGGTTTTTCTCAAGATTATTATTTTTAAAACATGTACTGGGGTAGACTACACAAAGTCCATGCACTATTTCGGAAAAAAAGTGTTTTCATTAATGTTTAGAAAAATAGTTACGTTAAAAATTCTTAGTTTTTATTCCGGGGTGACTTTGATAGTCATAGTTTTTCTTGTTAAATTCATATTTAAATTGTTCAAATTTTATTTGTACGCTAAATGTACCATCACTAAAGTAGCTGATATAGTTTTTAAGAAAAAAAATCAATGTTTATATTTAGTTAACTAAGTGTATAAGCTGTTTAGCTAAATATATATAAATTTTAGGTGAAATTGTTAAAAAGTCGGAATTTTGCCTGAAATTTGTTAAAACTAGTTTTGTTTATAAAATTATCGATTTATATTGCATTTTATACTGAATTCAAAGCACGAATCACAAGTTTTCACATTTAACATGAAATTTGTTCAACTGAAATCGCTTATAAATTTGGAGATTTTTTTTAATTGTGTTTCAAAAACACATCAAAAAATCAAATTATTCGCTCTACAGCATTGCCTTGGCGTTCTCGATTGCGAGATTCCTACTCGAAACTAGGTGTTCGAAGGCTTGATTGTTGAGGCAATTGCAAACCTCTTTTTACACCTTAGCTTCCATCCACCCCGGGATTCGAACTGACGACCTTTGGATTGTTAGTCCAACTGTCTACCAGCGACTCCACCGAGGCAGGACCCAGGGAGACGACTCCTACACCTGGACTGAGCTAACGACCTAACCTTTTTAGGTTAGTCCGGGGCCAACATTTACTTCCCGTCCGACGGAAGGCGTGATCAGACAAATCTCGTCTCGAAAAATGTCACCGGGACCGTCTGGGATCGAACCCAGGCCGACTGGGTGAGAGGCAATCACGCTTACCCCTACACCACGGTCCCGGTCAAAAACACATATCATTTATTATTTACAAACTTTTTTAACCTTCTCCTAGTGGAAAATTGTCCAAAGAATCCGAAAATTCATTCCGTTTTCCGATTAAAAATCATGTTCATTGAGAAAATCATGACACTTTGAGAAGTTTAAAATAATGACTTTCATCAACATTTTCTTAACTATAGTTAACTAAATTTTTAAACTTGTCAAAATTTTATGAAAAGTTCTTCTTGAGGTACTTTGAACACTTCTCTACCACGGTCAGTATGTTTCTAAACCATTCCTTACGTATTTTAATTGTACTCTTCTTTTTTCAGAAAAATCGCAAACCTATCAAAGTCACCCCGGCTATCAAAGTCACCCCGTTTTACGGAACATTAAAAAAAATTGCTTGCTATAGTAAGTTATGACTGTAATGGTTATACTACTATTTCTATTTATGGCTCGAAACCAAGTCTTCAAATGAAGTTGTTTTAAAATTGCTCACCCAATTTTTTTTTAAATAATTCATCAAGAAATAAATCAAGAGAAGACTGAAAGTATTAATTTTTGTCCGAAGTTTTAAATTGTACTACATTAATTTAAATAGCTATAAATTTCACTAAAAGTTCAAGATTATACATTGAAAATCGAAAAAAAAACTGTTTCCGTTTTTTTTTATCGTCAGTTGAAAAATTTGAACAAATTTAGTAGTACAGAAGAATATTTGTTTTGCAATCATAAGTTTTCTGGAAAAGAGAGGTTTGACGAAAAAAATATATTTTTCGCAAAATAAAAACTATTTACGGTACTGGACAACAAAATGTAACAAAATCAAAATATTTTTGGTTCAATCATGTTTAAATTTAATATCAAAGCAGTGAAATGAATTTTAAATATCTTTCAGGATTATTGGGAGTCCAACTCTATTCAAGTTTTGAAGATTTTCGAAAAAAATGCCTCCTAATTTTTCGAGTCAAATATAAACTTTAAATAAATATAAATAATAAAGATCTAACTTGAAAACGGCACAAATTTAAAACAAAGTTTTAGGTCGTTTTCAAATCTAAATATCATTCTGTATCCAAAAAATATTTATTTATTTTGATATGACAATATTTTAATTATTTTTGCTTTAGACAAATAAAATAATTGTTTAAGTTATTTCTGGAATCCAACTTCAAGTAATAAAAAGCCAAATAAAAAATCGGGATTTTATTCCTATACCTGAAATAAGAAACGTACAGACAAAGTTCCATCCAAATAAAAAAAACTAAAAAAAAATTGAAATTCATAAAGTGAGCAAACAACGCGGATCAAAATTGCGATTTTTACGCTAATTTCAATAAATATAATCTTCCAAATATAAGCTTTTTCTATCTACGGACAGGAATAATAAAAAATATTTTCAAATTTGAGGAATTATTTGAAAAAAACTATGTTTCAAGATATTTTTAAGATATGGAGTAATTAAAAAATGATAAAATGGTATTTAAATCGTAGCAAAACATAAATAAGTTAAAAAGCAACGTGAAAAAAGTATTTTGATAGCATTTCTATTTTCAGGAAGCATTCTGATTTATTCCATCTTGATTTAAATTTAACGACATAAATAGTAATCCGTGAAATTTTCCCTGGGCCAAATTCTAAAAACCACTTGAAAAATTGCTCCTCAGTGTTGAAAAATATGATTTTTGCATTGAAACAAACCATAACACGAGCATTTTGGAAGCAGTTGATTAAATAAATTTAAAAATATTGCATGGTTAATTTAGATCTTATTTTTTGAAAATATTTACCATAAAATATCTTTTCCAAAATGCTGATTTTCACATGTAAATATACAGCGAAATGACCTTTGATTGCATCATGCCATGAATTTTTTTTGTGAAACTCAATAAAAGAAAACGCAAAACAGTTTTAGCTATATTATTTTTAAATCTCAGTCAAACTTAGTAAAATAACGATTAACAAGTTGCATTTTAGATAGCGAAAAAAATGTAAAATGATTTGAATATTTAAAGTACAAGTTAAGTTAAATTTTAAAACATAATACATTTTGAAAAAAAAATATTTTTTTTAGGTATTTTTAGATGTTTTTTTTTTGCTTATATCACTACAAAATGCTGCAAATACTGTTATAAATGGAAAGCTCCATTAATGTAGATTGACAACACAAAGTGTCCATATGGACAAAATCTGTAATAATAAAAAATAAATACAAAACAGAAATAGAAATTGTTTGAACATTTTTACATTATTTCTAAGTCTTCATTTCTACCTAATCTTTAAATCTAGAAAATAGAATAATTACTTTAAAACAGTATTGATCATTTCGACTTCCTCGACTCATTTCGATTTATTATTGACAATGTGAGGATCATTCGTCTCTATTTTTTTAGTTAGTTTTTGTCAGTCGAAACGAAAAAGTCTAGGAATAAACTGAAAAAATATATGTGTGTTTTCAAACCACTCTTAATTTTTCACTTATGATATGACCATAGTATCGGTTCGACCAATCTTGGATGTTAAAGCAAATTCCAGCCCATCTTATTGTTTGAAACGATTTTGATTTTTTTTTAAACTAGGCGAAACCTATTCCCTACCGGTCAAAATTCCCAGTGGGCATATTCACTCTTTTAAGGGATCTAACTTTACCGAACCAGACAGGAATCGAACCCATCACCTTCCACTTACAAGGCGAATTCCGTAACCTTATGGCCACGGAAGCTCGTCATGAATTTGATGAATCTGATAATGAATTGACAATTAAATTCCCCTTTAAAGTGTCCATGTGGTCTGTGGATAGCCCCACTATCAGTTGAACCAAAAAAGGTCTTAAACAATGGAAAAAAAAACTTATGTGAAAATGATGTTTTCATAAAAGCAACATTTCAGTCGAGTCAACACCAACAATTTGCGAGAAAAAAAAATAAAGGAATTGTTCAGTAAAGCAATGCGCATTTGGAATTTGATTTTCCCTTATTTAAGGAATTGAAGAATTTTGTAGCTAACCAATCTGGCCCACTTTCTCATACAATTTTTTACTTGCGAAAAGTAACCATTCTTTTTCGTTAAAACCGTATTGAAAAAAAATAGCTTTTATATGACAATCATTTGGCACAACAATAAAATCTCTCTAAGGGACTTCTATGAAGGCATCAACATTGTTACCATATACTTCATTGACAACGATAATCAAAAACTTTTTCGATACCTACCTTATGAGCATTAATATAGCAATCAAAAAGTTGTATACGGTAAAAAAAAAATCTGTTCCTCCCAAATAGAGTAATTAGCCGGTCTAAGTCATTTGCACCCAAAAAGTGTTGTTTATGATTTTTTCTTCAATTTAATTTTATAAATATTTATTATTTTCTCATTTTTCATCCCAGGTTGAAACCTACAAAGAAAGTTATTTTCCATAAAATTGCTCACATTTCACGAAAAATACTATTTTGCGTGTATCACTCTCATTATTTCCGTTTCTTTTCCTCCCCAATCACACTTAGAGAAGATGCTCTCTCGTTCTATCTCTGCAAGCAGAACAAAACCAGAAAAAAGAAGAAGAAACTGCCACCGTTTAGGCTAAATTAACTTAATTACCTCGTAAATCGCAACCTTATGGTTTGCTATTTTCTTCATTTTTACGACCTCATAATAAACTCACTGCTTTTCCGTTCCATTTTCTCACAGTCGTGCAGCCTGTCTCCTTTTTGGTGAGCTCTGGAAAACTCTCGGTAAGGGTTTACTTTCAGAACGAAAAAATACACACACATAGTTACAATGGTTACGGTTATTATTGTTTTCTCCACAATATGATTATTATTAGGCGTTTTATTCACCTTAAGTTTTCTCCCTCTGTGTTTCAGGTTTAAGTGAGCAGTTTGTTTTCCCTCAATTTGCAACCATGTTCATTAACCTTTACAAGAGAAGGAGTTCGAGCTGCTCTACGGGGGTGGGAACTGAAATGTAACGAAACAGATTAAGCTCAAACGCTGAAATTAAGGGACGCAGGACAAGCAACTTTTTTTGGCTTTCGTGTTTCGCGATTAAGCCTTTTTCCCTTTATTACATGCTATATGGTACAAGTTTAACGTGCTTCTTTTTCCTTTTTAATTTACTTTAATGTATATATTCACAGTCTTTAGGTTTGTTCTTTCCTCCTCCCTCTCTTTTTCCACTTTGACTTTGTTCGTGTTCAGAGTTATCACTTGGCAAACTTTTCTTTTCCCTACTCTCACAACTTTTTTGCTGTTTCCTCTCGCGTGTCATTTAATTTTCATACTTTTCTCGCAAAGAAGTTAATTTCCTGACACGCGTGTTTCAACCTTTTTCGGTTTGTTTTTGTTACAAAAATAAATGCTTCTCTATCGCGACTTTCCGGTTCGAACTTTGTAGTAGCTTTATGGTTCTCACTCTTAAAGTTAAGCGGTTTGCATTTAAGATTAAGATGTTATTAGTGTTGTTTTTTTTTACATCAGCCCTAGCGTAATTCTAGCCTTAGCGTTTAGCGTCCTTTCAAACTATAGTGAGTTGCATGTGTTTTTTTGTTATCAATACCTTATAAGCTAGTCTTATCCAAATATATATCACTTATTATCGATTGAGTTTTTCTTTCCCAACTTTTCCTTTCGGCTTTGCTGTTTGGTTGTGTTGTGATTTAATTTAGTTTGTTTGTTTTCTGTTTGTCGTTTTGTTTTAAGCTGTACAATTTTCAGAATGTTTTTTGATTTGATGTAAGTCAACATATTGATGGAATATTTGTTTGCTATATAGATTAAATTGTTTTAAAATTTCGCAAATGGCATTACAGAACTAAATCTTTTTTGTGAAATAAACTTAAAACAAATAAGTTGAATCTAATGGCTTACTTCAATGAAACAACAAAAGAACGAATTGGTATTATTTTCCTCTAAACATTTAAATTTCAAATACCTAACTTCTTTGTTTCATGTTAATTTTTCAAACGTGCACAAATTTGACTGAAGCACTAATACATATTGTTTATAGAATAATGTTTATTTTCAAAACATGCTTGAGCTCAGCCTTTTTTTAATAACACTTTTAACGTAAATATTTGAAAGAAGAGAAAAACTGTCTAACTTTTTCACAAAATATGTTTTTTAAAGAAAATGCGAAAAACTCACAGAAATAATAGAAAAAGTAATTAATGAATTTTACAGAATATATTTTTTTTAAATGCAATCGATTCTCACAGAAATTTTCAATGAACTGCTTTGCTTGAAGAATAGAAAAGTTTACAAAATGTGATAGAAGCTACAATAAATAATACAAAAAAATCAGATTTTTTTTTTAAATTGCCCGTGTCTTAACAAATGAGAAGTGTTAAAAAATTACGTCAAAGAAAAAATTGCTGTGTAAGAATTTAATAAGTCGTTACAATTTGAGTTGGAAGAATCCTTACTTTTATAAAGCTTTTCATGACAAAAATGAACGAATAAAAAACATGTTTGATTTCAACAAAATTACACAAAACATTTCAAAAAAACTATTTATGTTTGAAGAAAACGAAACACTTTCACAAATTGTATTGAAACAAAAATAAATAAAATAATTCTCTTAAATGATAATGAAATATGTTTTGATTCAAACATTTTATTTCCATAAGAGTTTTTTTTTTGTAAAAACATAAATTTTCAAAAAAATACCCTTTATTTTCGAAAATACCCTAATTTTTATAATTAATTTGAAAAATTTAAAATTTTCTTGTACAATATTAAAATTTTCACAAAATACTGTTTTTTTGTAACTTTTAAAATTTCCTTGATTTGCAAAATGGGTAAACATTTATTGCATTATCACATTTTTAATTTGATTTGTGAAGTATTTTGTTTAAATTTAATTTCATTTGAAAATTTGCAATATGGATATCAAAAGCGAAGTTTGGTAAGCATTTTGACTTTATAAAAGTTTTTTTAAACTAAAATTTACACATATTACCATCTAAACATATTAAAAAACTTTCATTTTTTATAATTTGCAACATGGATGTCAATCTTATAAAAATGTTGCAGGGATTTTCACTAAATAATAGCATTTTTTTAATATACTCAAATTGTCAATAAATTTTATACTTTGAATTCCGTATTTTTAATTAGAATTAAACAGTTTTAAAATAAATATGGTATTTTCTGAAACTTTTAGTACTTTTCAAAAAAAAAAAACTTTAATGGAGTGAAAATTCATGAAACATTTCGCATCTTACACCCATTTTTTTTTTAAATTATGAAAATTTCAGTATTTTCGGAAAATACGGTATTTTGTGATAATTATGAGCAGTTAACAAATAACTCTGATTAAGTAAAAATACGTAGTAAATTTCACATAACTAGAACCCAAATTTAGAATTTTTTTTTTTTTTTTAGCAAAAATACAATAATTTGTGATAAATGTTTTTGTAGTATTTGAAATATTAACAATCAAGTAAGTGAAAATGCATGCAAAATTTTGCTTTGTTTCAACCCATATTGCAAAGAATGAAAATTTGAGATATTTTTTTAAATACGGTATTTCGTGAAAGTTTGAGTATTCAACAAAAAAATCCTAATAAAGTAAAAATGCAAATAAAATTTGACTACTTCAAAATTAATTTTTAAACATCTCATTTTAATACAAGTGTTGAATTTTGGCTTTAAATTTCTATATTTTTTTTATTTTTACAAAAAAAGATAACTTGATTTCTGATTTTTATATTGCATTTTAAAATCAACAAAATATTCAAAATCATTATTATTATTTCGTTCTGTTTTGTCAATGCTAAATGCTCAAATGGAAAAATCTTTAAAAAAATGAAAGTATTTAGCGAAAAATGACGATAAAAGAATGTGTAAATGAAATAAAACTAAAACTAAGAAGATTTAAGTTACTCGCAAATGAAATCCCGCATGCAGAATCAATAAAACAGGTCGAATTCAATTTGTTTTAAATGTTTTCCTTTTCAACCCAATTTCATTTTCGAAATTCCAAAAAGGAGAAAAAAAAACATATTTTTTTGACGTGGTGGGTTTTTAAAATAAAATGTAACACATTTGAAGGGGCGTTCACTTTTTCTAAATTACTTTTTCAAAACAACTAATGCGCCATGGGTTTCCTATGTACATAGGACCTTTTGAAAAAGTAAGCGAGATTTGATAAGTTCCTTGCATTTAAATTTTAATTTGTTTGGTAAATCTGGTACACTTCTGAAGAAAAAGTTTAGAATTGTAAAATATTGTGTAACGTAATGTTTGAGTGAACCCTTTAAAATAAAAATACGATTTCAAATCATTTACTAAACACCATGGATTTGGCGGTCTCTATTGCAAGTTTTCCTACTCGGGGCGTTCGAAAGGCTTGAATGGTGAGACAATCCAAATTGGGATGTGAATTGGGTATATTCAAAAAATATTTATGATGAATGTTTCGAAAAAATATAAAATATTTGGCAATTCAAATAACTACTCATTCGCTATATTTAACTGTTAAGATCAGAGGCCTTAGTTAAAATTAATTTTCCGGTTAATGTTGACTCACATTAAGTCAAATCACATTTGTAATTTAAAATTAAGATTCCTTAGTATATTTCGTTTTCAGCTTAATTCTACCTTCAAAAGTTTAATACTTACATCGTTTCTTGCCTTTCTGGCTACACTGCTTCGTTTGAAATAAAATTCCCGAAAAAAATTGCTTCTCAGTTTATCCGAAGTATTTCCCCTCTTCCTTTATAAAACATCCAAATAATGTCCCTCCCTGTCCTAGCAGATCACCCTAGCCGCCGTCCACCGTGTTAGAGCTTGTCCAGCAGGTTGGACACCAGCAGTGGTGCCAGCCCCTCGGAATTCGGTCCCAACTGCCCCTCCGGTGGTCCTTTCGTCTTGTGGCGTGTTTTGGGCCACTTTTTGTGCTTTCCCGAGGAGGAACTCTTCGTCGTTTTCGATTTCGAGGAGGTCGGGGTCGACGCTTGGGAGGGCTTGGGGACTATCTTACAGGCCTTGAGCGATCCGGGGAGGTGCTCGGACCGGTTGCAGTGCGGGCTGCGCAGGATTCGTATGCTAATGTCCGGCTCGACGCCGGAGCTGGTCGTTTGGCTGGCGAGGGAGGAGTCCACAGTGGAGGAGCAGGATATCTGGAAAGGAGAAGAAATTTAAATTTTAAGGAGCAATTCCTCAAAAAGAACTTAAACAAAAAAACGAGTATTTCAAATTGATTAATTTCGGTCATGTTCCGGGCTCGTTCCAAAAGATACAAATCCAATCAACGCAATTGAATTTCGCATCGAAAGAGTTACGACAAGTCGAGGAAGCGCGAAGAGCGTATGTACTTCAATTCACTTTAGCTTCATTGGCGCGTTTCCTTGGTCGTGGCTGAGAGAAGAGATTTTCATTTTATTATTCCATACTCGGTGCCATGAATCACTCACGAGAAGTCGATCGCAGACTGACTGCGTCTTGTCTCGCTGCTGAGTGGGTGGCGGTGGGGTGGTGATAGTAAATCATTCAGTTACCCACCCACCACGAGTAGAATGACAATTGGGAAGTTGGAGAAGTTTCAGCGAAAAGGGAGTTTTTTTTATCGATTGCTTTGAAATTTTCGCAATTGTTAAAAAAATGATAACTGTTACAATTAGCAATTAAAATATATATTTTAAAAATTGATTTTTAACCCTGTTTTCCCAAAAATACAGCATGGCGCCACTCTGAAAAGTAAACGAAACCCCACGAATAAAAAACAAATCACGGTCACTTACGCAATCTTTTCCGGAGCCGGCAACTGGGGCGTTCCCATCCTTCGAAGATCCTGCCGAACTACTGTACGAACTACCCACGCTGCTTCCCCCAGCAGTACTGCTACTGCTGCTCCCGGTGTCGTATATCATTGCTCGGTTCCTCAGCTCGTGCTTTATGCTCCAATCACGGAGATAGATATCGGTCTGTATCGGAATGCCACCGCTCGATAAGCGCACTATGAATTGCCATCTGGGGGAAAGAAGTGGAAGAAGAACAGAAGAGAATAAGCAATTTTATCGGTTTGGCACATCACTACTATTGCTACTGGGAAGATGACTCTTCTCGATGTATATGTTGGAAGAACCTGGATTAGGATTGTTTTATTGAGAACATGCGATACAGAAAATCGTTTTGCATTGTACCTAAGTTGGACCTAGAACCAAATTTAATGATTTCAGAAGAATTCGATGAGTACTGAGCAAATGTTTCTTGTTCATTTTTTTTTAAATGTGTTAAACAAAAAAACATTCCTTTCCAAAGATTCACAGAAGTCGTGTCTTCACTCTACAACAGATTCAACGACACGTACACGGCAAAATAACTTCATGCTTCGTAATCTTAGCAATTCGATATTTCTTGGAAAACTTTTGTCCGCATTTCCGGAGTTTGAATGCTTCCGGTTGCTGCTGCTGTTAGTTACAGAACTGGCAAGCAGAGGAGCACGACGGTGCAACCGAGCTTGACGATCTGCATCTGCTCCATCTTGAGAATGATTTTTCTGCTGATATTCTGCGAAAAAGTAATTCGTGAAGTTACAGCACAATGTTGTCAAATCGACGTGATCAATGATCATGCTATCTTGTCGCGCACACCTTTTTACGTTCAGATATCAAAGCATACAATAACAAATAACTACCTTTTCTCAAACTGACCGTTTTGTAAATTTTTCCGAAATTAGGTTGAAACTGGTTACCAGAGTCCAGAGTTAGAATCAAAGTATAAACAGTATACCTTCATGCACATGTGACAAAACGGCATCCACTGAAATTCCCTTTGGCAAGAAGTCAAACTGGCGTGTAAAGATAGCACACCCAAGTAACAGTTTTTTCCAGGAGTTCTACAAGAGCTCTTCAAGATAGCTACAGCATAGCAGTTTGGACCGCGGTAGGATAAAACTCTCTTCAAGTACTCTTCCAAACTCCTGAAGAAGTTTAGGAGAGAATTTTATCCTACCGCGGTCCAAACTGCTATGCTGTAGCTATCTTGAAGAGCTCTTGTAGAACTCCTGGGAAAAAATGTTACTTGGGGCATTCTGATGGAACAAACACTGCATATAAAAAATTGCACAAGGTTTTTACGTTTTTCATTAAATATCTAAGCATTAAAATCTAGTTTTTAATGTCGTTGAACTGCCGCACAAATCAAGTCCGTCCCATATGTAAATTCGCCAATTTTGAGTTAACGATGCATTTTGGTTCAAAATCATGTGAGCTATCAGAAAAACCAATAAAATTTTGCAGTTTATTCCAGAAAACCGTAGCAAATTCTAACTTTACATGAAATCCTAACACGTAGCCTTATGGGTGGGACAAATTTGACTTTTTTTCGTTTTTCTCGGCTTGCTGTGTAAAACATGGGCAATGAAGGTCAAACGGTGATGCAAAATGGCGTTCTCAACCAAAATTGCATGTGCGCCAAGATAGCACAATCACGATGAAAACGATAAGGTGCCATCCAGGATGAGATTTTTGATGATCGATTTTTTCATGAGAACTTCGTAGACCCATCTTCGTGTATACTTATCGACTCAGAATTGAAATTTGAACAAATGTTTTTGTGTGTATGTGTGTGTGTGTGCGTGTATGTATGTATGTGAACAACAGACTAGCTCATGTTTCTCGGCACTGGCTGAACCGATTTGACCCATTCGACTTGGTTTAGAGTCCCATAGATCGAGTTTTATACAAATTGAAGTTTCAATAAGTACCGTCGGTGGGGGTGACTATGGGTCAAAAAACGATACACCACTCGTAATTTCTTAATAACAAAAACAATTTTAATAAAATCATAAATCTTTTAACGCAGAATTATTCTTAGATGGTTTACTAACATTTTCCCAAAATATGGTGGAATTTGATGAACTCTACGTTAAATGCCAATCGTTTGAAAATAGATCCAATCTTACCCCTTAGAGGGGGTGACATTGGGTCAAATGAAAGTAAAATTAAGCTCAAATATACGGCATGGCAAAAACAATTCATCAAACAGTGTTTCTTGTTCGAGGGAATCGTATTGATATGCTACAATGTTTAAAGTAGAGATTTTCAAACATTTAGGTACTTTTCGAGCAATTCCAGCAAAAATATTAAAAAGTTTATTTTTCCAGACGAAATTTTTGGCCAAAAACGTACCTCAACTTTAGACAGCTACCGAAATGACAGGATTTGATGTAGGAACGAGATTTTTTTCAGCTGAGCAGTTCTCTAGGATTTCGGTCATTCGATTTTTTTGTATTT
Source organism: Culex quinquefasciatus (assembly GCF_015732765.1). NCBI lineage: Eukaryota > Metazoa > Arthropoda > Insecta > Diptera > Culicidae > Culex > Culex quinquefasciatus. Next base: position 63,275,635 of record NC_051862.1, on the reverse strand, counting down.
TTTAATCCGACTGAAACTTTTTTGGTGCTTTCCGTATGCCCAAAGAAGCCATTTTGCATCATTAGTTTGTCCATATAATTTTCCATACAAATTTGGCAGCTGTCCATACAAAAATGATGTATGAAAATTCAAAAATCTGTATCTTTTGAAGGAATTTTTTGATCGATTTGATGTCTTCGGCAAAGTTGTAGGTATGGATACGGACTACACTGGAAAAAAATAATACACGGTAAAAAAAAATTGGTGATTTTTTTATTTAACTTTTTAACACTAAAACTTGATTTGCAAAAAAACACTATTTTTATTTTTTTTTTTATTTTTTGATATGTTTTAGAGGACATAAAATGCCAACTTTTCAGAAAATTCCAGGTTGTGCAAAAAATCATTGACCGAGTTATGAATTTTTTAATCAATACTGATTTTTTCAAAAAATCGAAATTTTGGTCGCAAAAATTTTTCAACTTCATTTTTCGATGTAAAATTGAATTTGCAATCAAAAAGTACTAATTCAATGTCAAATTCAAATTCAATCAAAGGGCGAGATAGGACGCCGTCTTTTTTTAGACGATGACTCAGCACTTTTCCACTCTTGCACTTAAAAAAAAACCAGATGGCAGCACGATGTAACGCCACGTCCCTATTATCACGCCTGCATATTCATGTCCAGAATACAACTGCTCTTCTCTCTGTATTGATACTCTCAGCGCCAAACATAGCCGAATACTTTTTTTTTGTGTATACTCTCGCGTTCGACATTCTTCTTTTCTCTCTCATTCCCGCTTTCACGATCATCGCACCGCAACAACGTTCCGCCACAAAAGCCGTCACAAAACCAATTTGCAAGCGAAGTTTTACGGAACGTCATGCGTGGTCGGCTCCTTATCTCCGTCTCGCGATTTTTGCCTTCCTCACCTTACTGAGGAAAGGCTATAAAATCACTCGAAAAATGAACTTTTTAGTTAGTCCTCCTAGACCTACCGTCAATTATACATATCGACTCAGAATGACCAGCTGAGCAAATGTCTGTGTGTTTGGCTGTATGTAGACATGTGTACCGAATCAATGTCACTGGAATACCTCATCACTGACCGAGCCGATTTTGACCGTATTGGCCTCATTCGATTCGTCTTGGGGTCCAATAAGTCCCTATTTAAATTTAAACGATTTGGTCAAGCACATCAAAAGTTATGCTTAAAAAACTGCTGCATATAAATTTTACAATTTGCAAAGAGGGTGCTTTTTGCATGGACACCTGCCATATTATATATTTTTAGAAAGGTTCTGAAATGACCTTTCTTGTGGATTAAGAATTTTCAAGATCTGACTTATCTATTTAAAATTACAAGCAATTTAAAAAATGCTCTGAACTTAAATAACCTCAATCTATTTCCCCACGGCGGTGTATGTATAATCTTGACAAAAAATCTGTAGGAGGTCTGCTTTTTTTTTTACTCATCACTTATTTTAAATAGGACCTCTTTGGTGCTGCGATCACGTTAGGGGCGATGAGAGGAAGGCACCAACCACCTAAAGGTGGATTAAGTAACGTTTTTATTATAGTTTTCGGAAAGATTAAGAGACTCGGCGGTGAGAGTGCATAGTCGAGGAAAAGGGGAGGAGTAATAGAGAGAGATCACGAGACTCAAGAAGAGATCTCACAAGCTATCGTGACGATTGCTATACTCTGTGATGTTTTTGGTGCAGAGATAATCTAATGATAGCTTTTTATCACTCATTTGCAACAATGATTTTGAGCATGATTGAACCAGTTAAAAGTATTAGATATTTTGTTGAATTTTGATGTATTCTATTGGAATATTATTCATTAAACAACAGTCTTTTCGAGTTCCTAGGGGTCAAAAAACGATACACCTTTGACGTCATCCATAAGGTATGTCACGCTCTAGGGGGGAGGGGGGGGGTTGTCGCAAGTGTGACAAACTGTGACATGGGGAGAGGGGGGGTACGTGAGACTGTGACGTCACGCTAGACTATTGAGCATGAGCATGAGCATGAGCATGAGCATGGTTGACTGCCAATAAGCTGCTACTCCGTTATTGACAGATCAGCTGAAGTTAAACAATGAATCAAAAATGATCAGTGGGAGCCAACCATCCGTTCACTGTTTAACCTCTGAAGATCCCTACTTTATTAGTCAATACCGGCGCCCTCCCAAGAAGCCTGCAGTTCAACGAAAGGGAGGAATGTTAGTCCGATAGTTGAAGTTGCAGACTCATCAAGCACACAGTTTTTCGCTATATACTTGTTGATACCGCATGAGACCGTTGAATCCACAGCATCTCCTTCAAGCATCACGTGATCATTATTTTTTGGGTTAGTAGGATAAGGTATTGGCTTTTCGATGCCTCCCGAGCTACGATGCTATGGGGAGGACTTTCATAACAGACCCGTCGGCGAGCCTTCCGAGCAACGATGCTATGGGAAGGTCTTTCTAGTTAACACACAAAATCACTCACACACAATATTTTCACTCCACTATTAATTAATCCAAAATGTCAGTGCGTTTTTCGATCATTATATAGAAATGGCTTTTTCACCATAAAAAATAAAACCTTATTCGAAAAAAAAAATATACACAATTTACCCGACGTCGTGCCTTCCGATCAACGATGATATAGGAAGGGCTTTGAAAATCACAAAACAATTAATTAAGATCACAAAAAACACCAATTACTCAACGAAAAACACGCTCAAGCTAAAAATAATTCAGTAAGGCATGCTATTATTCGATTACAACAATCACTCACCCCATACGAACAGCGACACAAAAGCACACCAAAAAAATTAACCTGCATAATCACGACATCGCATCCCCACTTCCAGCGTACCAATCACTGTGACGTCACGCTAGACTATTTCTTAAATACTGAAAATTCAGTCTTAAAATATAGATAAAAAAAAGTTTAATGTTTGATACACTATACTCATAAATCAAACACGATTCAAGGCTTTTAAAAACAGAGTTTTTGATGATAGATGTAATTTGATTAAATCATCAGATCTTAAAAAATTAAAACTATTGATGGTGATATCTATCACTACAACATTCAACAAAATAAAAAAATCAAAACACAACCTGTAAAAATTAAAAACTTTCTCGATTGAACTCCGAATATAAAAATAATCCATTTAATAAATAATGCTTAAATTGTACAAAATTAAACATGTTTGTGGGGGGCGGGTCCGACCAAACGTGCCGTATTTTTCGAGGGGGGTCGGAGCCAGCGTGACACTTTGTCCAAAGTGTGACATAGGGGGGAGGGGGGGGGGTTAATTTTGTCCGATTTTAGCGTGTCATACTTTATAGATGACGCCTTTCGTAATTTCTTAGTAACAAAAACAATTTAAATAACATCGGAAATCTTTTAACGTAGAATTATTCATAGATATTGATTTGGTTGTAATCACCGTGGAATTTTTAATTGGTTAAATTCGCTTGGTTCTGTTCGGTGACAAGGAAAACACTATTTTCTTTTCTTGCGACGTTTCGACCTACTATTCTTCGGTCATCTTCAGACGCCTAAAACATAAACATTTATTTTTCTGGTCAATTCAAAGTTACAAAAAGCTCACAAAACACAACTTACACCGAACAGAACCAAGCGAATTTAACCAATTTAATTATTCATAGATAGTTTACTAATTTTTATCCAACATATTTTTTGAAAAAGCGAAAACAGTTGAAATTGTGGTGAGACTTTTCTTTCTTCAACTCGCATTTTTCAAGTTGATGTCCATAATTAAACGTCTCAGTTTCGTCAAGGTATGATAAATGTGGGCTATCTGAACACGCTTTAATCGATCAATTCTTGCCAATAAATAGAATTGAAAATCACGGGTAAAAATGCTATGGAACCAACATGGTATGGTACCCCACCTGACGCATGTGATTGCGCATGGCTGCTTCAGTTGATTAAATGGCATTAATAACCGAAATTTTCAATTTTATTTATTGGCAAGAAATTAACCAAAAAACAGTTCTGTCAATTGGAGCGTGTTCAGGGAGCCCGAATGTATTTCAACGCATAAATATCTGGAAAGGAAGAGTTAAACACATGCGTGTAAAGGAGATTTTACATTCTGTGCTATAAATGTTTGGATTGTTGCAATATTTAATGAGATTAATTTTGAAAAATAAAGTTGTTATGCTGTGGTGTTGGATAACGAAGTACATGTTAGTTTTGTTTAATTTGATTAACTTTCAACAGTATAATTTTAATTATTAGCAATTTTCATTCCTGGAACAACAACAACGAAAACATCCAACCCACTAGTTAGGTTGGAAAACTAATGAATCAAATAAATTTAGCAACATGCCTTGCTGATCGATGTTCGTGTTCCAGTCTCTGTCCAGCTCCAGGATTAGCACTGAAACCCCAATCAATAGGCTCATTAAACTAAATACAGCAATAGAAACTGCCTGAATGCCCCGTAGTAATTGATATTACCCAGGTGAGTCCTGTGCATCCATTGCATCACTGCCCTGTACTTCCTTTCGATTGAAAGGATAAATTGTTGCAAATTATGTAACACATCACAATCTCTGAATAACACCCCCCACCCACTGACTGACAACAATGGATATTCATAAGGAGACGACGACAGCAAAAGGTCGCCATAATTACGCCCTCCAATGGGCATTGCATCTTACTGCGTAGGGATGGGACTCACCTTAGTACGAGCTGGTGGAGACGTCCATGCTGGCCGAGCCTTCGCAGCACCCGGCACGCTCCGATAAGGGACAGTTGATGCGTGGGCAGCACCTGCAGGCCCTCCTGGTACTGGGTGACGGCTTCCAGCAATAAATCTGTAATTAGTTTTGAGCGAAGGGAAGGTTTGATTTTGATTAAAGTCAGAATTAGTTGGAGGTGGTGAAGCGTGAGGTGTGTTAATACGTTTTGACACTATACATCGTATATTACATCGTGTCAAATCTATTACTCGAGCACACATGCACACATTTCCTTTTGCTCTTTCGTCTAAATTTAATCAGAAGTGTCGAGAAACCTCATGCATATCCAGATGTAATGAAAATGCTTCACAGACCGCGAACCCTTTGCATGGAATCGATTGAAATCGAATGCAGCAGAAATTGTACAAAATCTAATTATCTCCAGCATCCACGACTAGTCCCCAAAATTCCAGTGCCCCTTAATTGTCACAACCACAACTCTGCTCTCGGTTCTTGCCAACTCAACTACATGTAGTCAGAGTGGTGGGAAACGGCGTCCGGACTTCCAGGTGCAAGATAATGTCCATTTCCATGTCATTCAAATTCCAGTAATGACTTCCGGTTATCCGCACGAACCCCGCGTGGTTCGTCGGAATAGATCGATCCTGGACCTGCAGCTTCCAACCCTGCTGACAGGTAACCAACTCGATGTTTTATACTTACGGGGAGGGGAAGAAGGGATAAAGTTACTGAACCAAGCTCGATGAGGAGCTGGAGCGAAGGAGGTGAAATCTGTAATCTATTCCGAAGAATTTCAATTTGTTAACAACTGCCAGAACCATCAATTTCAATATATTTTTTTTTTCATGGTAAGCTCATTTTAGTTCACTCTAGTGATTCCTTGTGGTGACAACTTGTGATTTTTGGATTAGTAAATTAGTAAATTCAATCATAAGTGAAAACATAATTTGATAAATTTCATCAATATTTCAAAATGTGACAAAAATTGGAAATTAATTACAGTTTGCTTAGCGGATTTAGACCAATTATATTTTTTCTTTATAAAAATAATTGATCAAACTATAATTTCAAAAATCGATTACGATTCAATTCTACCCCAAATTAAAAGGAGTAAAAAGGTTTCGATTTCGCATGTTGAAGTAACGAAAATTATATCCTTCAATTTGACAATGGAAAATATTTGGAATATAAATGATTTTTTTTCTTTAACTAAATGTTACTGATTCCTACTACTTAAAATTTTGCGTTTGATTATTGTAAATCTTTTTAAAGATTTTACTAACCCCCCTTCCCTTTACTTTAAATCGGCCCGGAAAATCTTCAAAAATTTAATGGAAATTTAAGTGCAATCAGCAGAAATCAATTTAATATTATCATTTTTAGCATGTTCGGGTTTATTAAAAAATGTTTGAATTTTTGTAAATTTTCGATGAACAATATCTCAAAAAAAATCGTTGATTTTTTTCAGCAAATCTTCCTTTTATGTATAATGCATTTTCCAACAATTTTCAAATTAATATGTTGAAACTCAAGGCCTGAGTCAAGGGCCACAAACTTGGTTAAATAATTGCATCAGCTTCATATTTACCCCTAAAACTGGTTGCCCAATCTATTAGCTAGTAATTAGATTAATAATATAATGGTTCGAATTGTTTAAAAAAAATTAAAACGAAGACAAACATTTTAAAAGGGCGTAATAATTAATTTTTGGCCTTTTTGAAATGTTAGTCTTGATTTAAAATTTTTGAAAATATTATTTTCGAAAAGATTGAAAAATTTTACTAATGTTTCATATTTCAACATTGTAAATCGGACCATTATTTGCTGAGATATCGACATTAGAAAATGGTGGGTTGTTTGGGTGAGACTTAGAAAACATCAATTCTCCTGTTTTTAAACACTTGCATGCCAATATCTCAGCAACTAAGGGTCGTATCAACAAAGTTCAAAAAGGTAATAAATAGAGAATTTTCTCAGCTTTTCAAAAATGTTTTTTTTTCCAAAAGTGGGCAAACATGTGCACTAATTAAAAAAAAAATAACTGCGACTATTTTCAAAAAAATTACCTAAAAATGGATTTAACTTGAAAACGGTGCACTTTACCAATATTTCACTAGAGTACTTTTTGATTGGAAATTTTTACGACCAATATTTCGATATTTTTTTAAATCAGTATTGATTAAAAAAATCATAACTCGGTCAAAGATTTTTTGCGCAACCTGGAAAATTCTGAAAAGTTGGCATTTGATGACCTCTAAAACATATAAAAAAAAAGTGTTTTTTTTTTTGCAAATCAAATTTTAGTGACAAAAAAATAAATAAAAAATCACCAAAAATGTTGTTTACCGTTTATCATTTTTTCCAGTGTAGTCCGTATCCATACCTACAACTTTGCCGAAGACACCAAGCCGATCAAAAAATTCCTTCTAATGATACAGATTTTTGAATTTTCATACATCATTTTTGTATGGACAGCTGCCAAATTTGTATGGAAAAAAATAAGGACAAACTAATGATACAAAATGGCTTCTTTGGGCATACCGAAGGCACCAAAAAAGTTTCAGTCGGATTAAAAAATACAAAAATTAAAATTCTAAAAAATAGACCGATTTCGTAGAGAATTGCTCAGCTTGATTTTTGAAGACGTCCAAAAATTTTAAATTGATTTTTCCTTATTTTCAGGTTTAAAAATAATTGAATTTGAATTGAAAAGATTTTTTTCTTGTATTTATTTTACCTTTAAGCATCACTATTGATATTTTTTTTTGACACTTAAGATAATTTTCGATACATATTTATGTTAAAGAAACTTTTAAAATTGGACATAAGGTTGTATAACCAAAAACGAAACCGGAAATTAATTAAATATAAAAGGTTTATGATATGTTTTCGATATTCAATATCAGAAAATGAATCTATCGTATAAATTTCAAATCGACCTGGGAGAAATATTATTTGTTTTCAAACACTAACTTTTGAAAAGAGCATATTTTTGTATTTTTTAAGATTGTTATCCTTGAAAACTTTTAAATTATTAAGAAAAGTTGTTATAATATTTTTTATGTTTAACCAATTTTGAACTTTGAAAAAATTTTGAGTTTAAAAAAGTATAACTGGAAATTCCTATAAATTTCACGAATTTTTGAATTGCCTAGCTTTTTATGACTTTTAAACATAGAAAAATCATCCAAAAATCTCAAAATGCAATCCGTTTTTCGATTTAGACACTTTTGAATATGAAAATCACTTTAAAAGAGTGTTAAATTATTCCAATGTTTCAACATTTTGCAATCATTGCTAACTTTTTTTAGATTATTTAAGAAAAACTCGTCTACCAAGCTAGTAATATTCATATCATTCCGATAATTCACTCATATTTTGCATCTGTAAAAAAAAATCTTCGATCTGTTAATGTCGGTCCGGATTTTTATAAAGAAATATTTTGCATTTCTTTTAAGCAAGTTAATAATAAAACTTTCTTTTCATACAAATATTTTGATAAATGGAATGCAAATACATATGTACCAAAGTTTTTGACTTGTTCTTTGATACTTTGAATTTATAAATAGAAAAATTAAGACTCCAAAACATTAAATAACTTACTCTGGTTGACTAATTTAATAAAATTGTTAATTTGAAGACAAAAAAATGCTTACAAAAATCAAAGGGAAAAGTTTGCAATTGAAAATGATCATTATATTTATAAAACTGGAAAACAGAAGACTGAAAAGTAATTCGACCGTTCTGAAGAATTTTACAGAATTTTTTAAATCGACTCCTAAAATTCATTTTCTATGGCCAATTTTTTGAAGACCTGTCAGTACAGCCACCAACTCCTTTATACCATCTCCTTAATACCAAAAATCCACTCAGTCTCAAACTCTCGCACACTGCACAAGTCCTCAAAACGTCCGTCATCCATTCGTCGTTCACTCCCGGTTGTGGGCCCGGGAAACCCTCCGATACTTACTCTGTTCCGCCAGCCAGTCGCCGTACTGCCGGCGCAGGTCCACGTCGTACGGGTTCAGCCGGACGACGCGCCGCAGCAGCTGGCCGGCCTGCGGTCCGCTGTATAATTTCACTAATTCCAGGTAAGCCGCGGTGAAAAGTGGCTCCAGCTTGATGCACCGCTCCAGCATCCGGACGGCGTCCGCAGTTCGGTTGGACTTGCTGAAAAGAAAAAAAAAAACAAGAATACAACCAGTAATTAGACGTGTGGCGTGGGAGACAAATTCGTCGAACAGTTTTCGCAGTTTGCCCACTGCGAAGTAAATCGGATCATCGAAAGTATACGGGGGCATGGAACTTCGAAACAAACGTAATGGATTTATACGGGGGGAAACTGACTTTGCTGCTGTATGGGTTCCCGGAATGTTGCTGGTGCTTTTTGAATTTAGTGATGTGTTCTGTGCAGAAAGCTATTACGGCATACTAGAGTGCTCATTTTAGATTATGGAAGCATTTGGAACGAGTTCGTGGAAACAAAATCAGCTTTCAATAGGATTGATTTTGTTTCACAACGTTTTTGCTCATATCAAGTGATTTGTCCACACTAATTAGTTTTCAAAAAGCTCCTAGGTATTTTCCAAGGACATGTGTTGTTAATGCATGTAGAGGTAATGGTCTGTGTCTAATTATTTTCATTTTTAATTGATTGCAAACAAAATGATTCCCTCCTCCACCCTCCACACCCTGTTAATTTTAAAATTTTGTTCACTCTAATGGTTGTTTTTTTCTGACTGGGAGAGCAAAAATATTTTAATTGAGCAATGGTGTAAACGATGCATAAATTTAAATGCAATTTAAATTTTAATCGTTTCCATTTTATTTCCATGATGATTTTTTGTTTGCATTTAAATATCTTTCAAATTATCTATTTGGATAGGGTTAATTCTCTACCAACTCACACGAAATCGAGAAAAGTTGCCCCGACCCCTCTTCGATTCGCGTGAAACTTTGTCCTAAGGGGTAACTTTTGTCCCTGATCACGAATCCGAGGTCCGTTTTTTTATATCTCGTGACGGAGGGGCGGTACGACCCCTTCCATTTTTGAACATGCGAAAAAAGAGGTGTTTTTCAATAATTTGCAGCCTGAAACGGTGATGAGATAGAAATTTGGTGTCAAAGGGACTTTTATGTAAAATTAGACGCCCGATTTGATGTAAGTAAGTAAAGTAAATCTTTCCCAGTTCCTGAGGGGAAAACCCGTGAAGAGTATCGGGGCCGGCATTTACAAAGCGGATTCAGTGGCAGTTTTTCACTCAACTAATGTTAACATGTTTAGGTTAATGTTAACATTCCATAGGTCGCCTCCCTAAGGCAGGGTTGCGAATGAGCGAGCGCTCACGGAAGGAGTGCTCGCTCCAGCTGGAGCGTGAGTTTTTATCAGGTAGCTCGTGCTCGCTCACGCTCACCGGAGCGTTTTGCGCTCACGTGAGCTGGTGAGCCAACGTAGGTAGTTGTTTTTCCCTGTTGAAGCATCTGCCTGTTTGAAACGAAGTTTCTAGAACTATCTCAGCACAGGCAGCAAAAACAAACAAGAAAGTGATCAAACAAACATAAGTAAGCAATGAAATGGATTTAGTCGGCAAACCGAAGTATACGTTCTATTTCAAATTCAGAATTAGCCAAGGGGCAGAATGATTCACACTTGAGTGAGCTAACAAAGAGCTAACTCATTCTTAATGTAAAAAATCATTGACGTGAAGAGATGCACTGATATGTACAAAAAATTTAATTAATTGGCAAATGTTAAATTTTTAGAATCCGGACTCAAATCGGTTTTAAAAATACCAAAAAAAGCAAAAAAAATAAATTTGTGTTAATGGACCTTTAAAAAAACAGCAGTAAGCTTTATTAAACTTATAATCATCTCTCATATTCGGAACATTTTAGAGAATGTCCATATTCAAAAAAAAATCATTTATTGAATCTGTAATTGAATATTTTCAAAGGCTTGGTAGCGGAAGTGTTAAATATAATTTACTTGGGGAAAGAGGAGCCACCCTTTGTGTGGTAAAACAAAACAATGAAAATTTATATTATTTCATTCAAATGTAAAAAAAGAACTGTTTCAACAATTTTATCCTATTTTCTAGAATGAGAAAGAGAAAGATTAACTTTATAAAAAATGATAAACGGAATGACTTATTTTTAATGGTTGCTCATTCTGACCCGCACGTTGGAAAGGTAGCCAACAAACTGTTTAGGTACATAAAACAGTTTAATGTTATATTTTAATCAACTCAGCACATAACATTGAATCGAACTTACCACCGCATAAATTTTCTTGAATTAATTCATTGTTTTGTAAGTTTTTTTAAGGTTTTCAGTCATTTTTGTTTACGCGCTCATACCCTTCACCCAGCAATTGTCTCTGTTTACCTTAACTATTGTTAAGGTAAGGCCGATTAATTCGAAAATATTTATATTTTCAACTCTGACTGTAGGTCTCCAATGATTTGACCCTTGCGAATCCAATTTATTATTCAAAAACATAGTCAATGAAAATAAGCTGTTCTAATTAATATATAAAAAAATGTTCCTAAGTGACGTTTCCACTGACATGCTGCGCCTTAAGCAAACAAACTAACTAGGATTGAAAAACAAAAACTTTCTCAAAAACGAAAAACGATTCGATTCGCGATACTTCCAAAGTGAGCGCTCCGTGAGCGAAAAATGAGCGCGAGCGCGAGCGTGGGACAAACGCGAGCTGAAAAAATCGGAGCAAACGTGAGCGCGGGCAAACGTGAGCTAGCTCGCGCAGCGCTCCTCCTCACGAATGAGCGAAAAGTGAGCGCTCACGAGCGCGTGAGCGCGTGAGGATCGCAACACTGCCCTAAGGTGTCGTGATAAGGTCCAATTTGTGACGATACACTACCTTCCCTTTACTAAGCAATCGAATCCAGAAGGGAAAAGATCACCAGTTGTGTTGGTCCGAGCCGGGATTTGAACCCCGATCTACCGCTTACGAGGCGGAAGCGTTACCACTAGGCTACATGGCTCGGACCGATTTGATGGCGTACTCAGAATTCCGAAAAAACGTATTTTTCATCGAAAAAAACACTAACAAAGTTTTAAAAATTCTCCCATTTTCCGTTACTCGACTGTAAAAAATTTTGGAACATGTCATTTTATGGGAAATTTAATGTTTTTTTCGAATCTACATTGACCCAGAAGGGTAATTTTTTTATATAGAACAAATTTTTTCATTTTAAAATTTCGTGTTTTTCTAACATTGCAGGGTTATTTTTTAGAGTGTAACAATTTTCAACAAAGTTGTAGAGCAGACAATTACAAAAAATTTGATATATAAACATAAGGGGTTTGCTTATAAACATCACGAGTTATCGCGATTTTACGAAAAAAAAGTTTTGAAAAAGTTATTTTTTGCGTTTCTCTTTGTTTTGTCGTCCGTGTCTGTCGCGGGTGACCATGAACGGCCATGATCGATGACGACCAACTTTTTCAAAACTTTTTTTTCGTAAAATCGTGATAGCTCGTGATGTTTATAAGCAAACCCCTTATGCCTATATATCAAAATTTTTGTCATTGTCTGCTCTACAATTTTGTAGAACATTGTTACACTCTATAAAATAACCCTGCAAAGTTAGAAAAAACCCGAAATTTTAAAATGAAAACTTTTGTTCTAAATGAAAAAATGACCCTTCTGGGTCAATGGAGATTCGAAAAGTACATTAAATTTCCCATAAAATGACATGTTCCAAATTTTTTTACAGTCGAGTAACGGAAAATAAGAGAATTTTTAAAACTTTGTTGTTGTTTTTTTCGATGAAAAATATGTTTTTTTCGGAATTCTGAGTACGCCATCAAATCGGGAGTCTAATCTTACATAAAAGTCCCTTTGACACCAAATTTCTATCTCATCACCGTTTCAGGCTGCAAATTATTGAAAAACACCTCTTTTTTCGCATGTTCAAAAATGGAAGGGGTCGTACCGCCCCTCCGTCACGAGGTATCAAAAAACGGACCTCGGATTCGTGATCAGGGACAAAAGTTACCCCTTAGGACAAAGTTTCACGCAAATCGAAGAGGGGTCGGGGCAACTGCTGTGTGAGTTGGCGGAGAATTACCCATAGGCTAACCAATACTTAAATTATTTGACTATTTTCTGAGTAAAACTAAAATAAGCTGATAAAGGTTATTAAATTTTAAACTATGAAAACCAAAATTTAATTAGTAAACTAAAAAGTATCAGAAAATATTACTTCTCAGGAACTTCAGTAATGCTACAATCATAAGAAAAAATCCTGTTGATCGTATTTTGCACTTTAAAAAATTAATGATGTCTTATACCTGAGTTATGTTTCAAAAGGACACTTTATTAATGTTCGGACCGATTACAAAGTTCAACCTTATCCGACGACACTCGGTAATAGAAGAGGAAGATCTCCGGGAGATTTTCTTTATCGAACCTGACTGCTATAATTTTAAGAAAATTATTATCTAAGTTACGAAAGGTCCATTTTGGGAAGTTCAGTTGTTCAAAACGAAATGAATGTGTTGTTGGCTGAAAATTCTCCCAGAGTCCTCACACCTGAGTTACTAGCGTTTTGCTGACCGTATGATTTTTGTTGTTCGTTTGTTTGCTGGCAATATTGATGACGTCGATAATTTTTTTGGGCGACAAGTATCGTAATTGCTCCCTTATCAAGAAAGGATTGTCTTGATCTGTATCGAAAATTTCCAAAAGCGATAACAGAACCAAACGAATCAAAGCGAATTCTGATATAGCACAGATTTTTTTTTATACCACATTTACAGTTCTACTTGGTGTTCGTTTTTGCAATCCAGTGTTACACTCCTTCTGAGATCGGATTTACGATTGATTGTAATTTGGATTTACGTAATTCTGCATTACATCAGATTTGTTATTATCTTTGTGTAATTTTGAATCACAATAAATTTAAGTTCATAAAACCATATTTTTTAAGCATTATGGGTAATTCTCCGCCAACTCACACAGCAGTTGCCCCAACCCCTCTTCGATTTGCGTGAAACTTTGTCCTATAGGGTAACTTTTGTCCCTGATCACGAATCCGATGTCCGTTTTTTGATATCTCGTGACGGAGGGGCGGTACGACCCCTTTCATTTTGAACATGCTAAAAGAGGTGTTTTTCAATAATTTGCAGCCTGAAACGGTGATGAAATAGAAATTTGGTGCCAAAGGGAATTTTAAGTAAAATTGGACGCCAAATTTGATGGCGTACTCAAAATTCCGAAAAAAAACTTGAAAATGTTATAAAAACTCTGCCATTTTCCGTTTCTCGACTGTAAAAAATGTTGAAACATGTCATTTTAAGAGAAATTTAATGTACTTTTCGAATCTACATTGACCTAGAAGGGTTATTTTTTCATTTAGAACAAAATTTTTCATTTTAAAATTTTGTGTTTTTTCTAACTTTGCAGGGATATTTTTTAGAGTGTAACAATGTTCTACAAAGTTGTAGAGCAGACAATTATAAAAAAAATGATATAGAAACATAAGGAGTTTGCTTATAAACATCACGAGTTATCGCGATTTTACGAAAAAAAAGTTTTGAAAAAGTTGGTCGTCGTTGATCATGGCCGTTCATGGTCACCCGCGACAGACACGGACGACGAAACAAAGAGAAACGCAAAAAGTAACTTTTTCAAAACTTTTTTTAGTAAAATCGCGATAACTCTCGATGTTTATGAACAAACCCCTTATGTTTATATATCAAAATTTGTGTAATTGTCTGTTCTACAACTTTGTAAAACATTGTTATACTCGAAAAAATAACCCTGCAAAGTTAAAAAACAAGAAGTTTTAAAATTAAAAATGTTGTTCTAAGTGAAAAATGACCCTTCTGGGTCAATGTACATTCGAAAAGTACATTAAATTTCCCTTAAAATGACGTTTTCCAAAAAAATTATAGTTGAGTAACGGAAAATGGCAGAGTTTTTAAAACTTTTTTAAGAGTTTTTTCAATGAAAAATACGTTTTTTCGGAATTTTGAGAACGCCTTCAAATCGAGCGTCCAATATTACATAAAAGTCTCTTTGAAACCAAATTTCAAAAGTTACCGCTTAGGACAAAGTTTCACGCATATCAAAGAGAGGTCGGAGCAACTTTTCCCGATTTCGTGTAAGTTGGTAGAGAATTCGTTTCTGAGATACAGCTTCACATTTAATTCGAATCGTTGAAAATTAGTTTTGTTAGTCTTAGCTAATAAGCCTTAAATTTACAATTAATGATATTTCAAAAGCTCTTGGTTTGATTAAAAATGTTAAAATTTTTGTTTCTTTCCATGTTCCTAATTTTATTTCTTTCCATGTGCCTATTTCTCCGAAAGTTCTTATCATAACCTAAAACTTTCCCATAGACATCAAATCGATTAGAAAATTACTTCAAAAGATACAGAATTTCAAAAATGTATGAATGTTGTATGTATGTTGTATGAACAGCCTCCAAAATTTCATGGAGTTTGGCATGGAAAAAAAATTATGTAAAATAAGTCCACAAGTTAGTTTCATCCATGTAAGTTTCATCCAAATCAAATAATACTAAGAAAATTATTTTGTTGGAAAGGAGAACTACTCAAATGCTTTAATTAATGTACATTTTTTTTATTTTGTCGATTTCTCTGAAATCAAAAAAACATTCTCACAACCTTTAAAGTAAACAAAGTTTTTTAAAATAGATATCTATTCTCAAGATTTGAATTCCCCGATTCAAATATCCAACGCTCTCTCCTTCCTCATTAAAAAACCTTCATGCGTTGATTGCAGCTCGCTTCGTTCATCCCAACTGCAAGAGTTGCTTGCTCCATCAATACCCAATTTGCAGCGCATATCACGTTACAACTTCGCACAATGTTGCCTTAATTCCGGGTCCTGCGAGGAGAAGCTAAAGTAGCGCACTACTTTGCAACACGCTCTAGCTTTCAGCTCCAGCTAGTAACATCAGCACTAGTTTGATTTATGAGCGATGAAAATCTACCATCTACCGTCATCTGGTCACCATTGTGGGATGATGGGTTTTTTTTTACGAAACATTTATTTTTTTCACATAATAATTCGAAATAATTTAGTGAAATTGTTTAAGATGGAAATTTTGAATTAACGAGTTCACAGAGAATTGCGACCATCTCGCAGCTTCCTCACTGATGACGGAGAAAAAAAACCGGCCCCATCCATAATAAAGCTGATGTTGACGTAGGACTACCCTGAAAAGCGCGCGGGCGTTGTTAGTTGAGCATTTGGAGAGTGAACAAGAAAAAAAATAAAAAGCTCCAGAATAAAGTGCAACCCAGTGCAGAATTGCGGAGCAGTCAAGTGAGCTGCTGCAGCAGTAAGTTTATGTTGCACGTAAAGTGGATATAAGCATAAAGTTTCAACTGGTATTTGGAGAAGTTCGTTCGAAGCAGGCAGGCAGGCAGCTGCCAGAGAATAAGCTTAGAACAACCGACAAAGTTAAATAACGAAAGAGCTTTGCAACACACTTCCCGGTTCCTGGAGTTTGAGGTTTCAACTTCAATCATAA